>NC_082727.1:9689626-9872159 GCF_030144855.1 Hypanus sabinus
GCACGCAGAAGGTGTGGGACTAACCCACATTTTGCGCAACCGTCACATGGCATTCCAGTCCTCACACCCGATGCCTAGGCCTTCCTCATCCCCACCACAGGTCAGAGAACCAGCCCCGGGAGGATGTAACTTGGGGTAATAGGCACAGAGTGATACCTCATCAAAACAGGCCCTGCAGCCCAGCTTGCTGGTGTTGTCCACTGAGCTGGTACTATCTGCCGACATTTGCCCATATCCCTCAGAAGCTCCCCTGTCCAGTTATTTATCTAAATGTGCCCATTTCAGCCACTATTTCTAGCAGCTCATTCCATATACGCACCATCCTCTGCGTCAAGAAGCTGCCCCCGATGTTCGTTTAAAATCTCTCGCCTCTGGTCTTAAACCTCTGCCTTTTTGATTTTAGTACCTCCTCCCTGAACAAGATATGATGTGCTTTCACTCCATCTATGCCCATCACCATCTGTACATTAGATCAGCTCTCAGACTCTAGTTCGTGAGGGTGAATCCTTTCCAAAGCAGTCGATAATCCATCAACATCAGACTGTTGACAAACAGATTATCAGTCTGGAGCACTTCTCCCATGGCAGGGATAACTGGTCAAACGTGGAAAAATGCTTGAGACTTAGGGCTATACGATCAGCCCGTCCCTGAGGTGTTGGCACCACAGTCACATTTGCAGCTCCACACTCATTACGCAACCTTCCTCACAGGAATGGGCTGTGGCATTAACGTGAAATATTCCAGACTCGACACTGGGGCATCGTACTCCACTTGAACGGAGCATCCCATTCCACTGGAAGCAGCAAGTCCAACTGTTCCCTATTATGAGTCACTGTCGCCATGGGAACAGAGTGCTGCAAGACAAAGAGCTGAAGCACTTCACTTTGATGGCGATGACACCTCCTGTGGCTGATGTCGCTTTGCTGAGAGAGAAGTTGCTTGGGATTATTTTATTTTTATTACCTGGAGATCCAGCACAGTAACAGGCTTTCAGCCCACAGCGCCCAGTTACACCCATGTGACCAATTAACCTACCAACCCCTATGCCTTTGGAATGTGGGAGGAAACCACAGCACCCGGAGGAAACCCACACGGTCATGGGGGGAACGTACAAACTCCTTATAGACAGCAGCGGGAATCGAACCAGGGTCACTGGCGATGTAAAACATTACACAAACTGCCACGCTTACATGATGCCCACAACTGTGTTACAGAATCTGGCAGGTGAGCTGGCAACACCTGGGTTTGAAAGTACTGGAGTTGCATTTATAAGACTATAAGACCACTACAGCATAAGACATAGGAACAGAACTAGGCCATTTGGCCCATCAAGTTTGCTCCACCATTCAATCATGGTTGATTCTCTTTATCCCCCTCTCAGCTCTTCTCTTCAGCCTTCTCCCTGTAACCTTTGATGCCATATCCAATCAAAAACCTATCAAGCTCTGCCTTAAATACACCCAATCACCTGGCTGCCTCTGCTAATCCCACAAATTCACCTCCCACTGACTAAAGAAATTCCTCCGCATCTCTGTTTTAAATGGACGACCCTCTACCCTGCAGCTGTGCCCTCTTGTCCTGGACTCTCCCACTATGGAAAACATCCTTTCCACATCTACTCTGTCTAGGCCTTGCAACATTCAAAAGGTTTCAATGAAATCCCCCTCATCCTGAATTCCAGCGAGTACAGACCCAGAGCCATCAAGCGTTCCTCATATGATAACCCTTTCATTCCTGGAATCATCCTTGTGAACCTCCTCTGTACCCTCTCCAATTCCAGCACATCTTTTCTTAGATGAGGAGCCCAAAGCTGTTCACGATACTCAAGGTGAGGCCTCACCAGTGCCTTATAAAGCTTCAGCATCACATCCCTGCTCTTGTATTCTAGACCTCTTGAAATGAATGCTAACATGACATTTGCCTTCCTCACCACTGATTCAACCTGCAAGTTAACCTTCAGGGTGTTCTGCACAAGAACTCACAAGTCCCTTCCTATATCAGATTTTTGGATTTTCTCTCCATTTAGAAAAAAGTCTGCACATTTATTTCTTCTACCAATGTGTATGACCAAATATCATTTACGGGCAGTCTGAGTGGAACTTGTCTTAGTTGAATATCCTGTTTCTTTGTTCACCCAGAAAATATATCGAAACACAAAGCCCAAGTTTTAAAATAATTGTCCCTATGAGAACTGGATTGGTTTTGTGTCAGGTCTGCCTTTTAAACCTGGGGCTCTGACGGTCGCTATATATACACACAAGACTTATACGACAACTGATCACATTTAAATTTAATTTCTTTCACAGCATTTTGCTCCAATTATCATCAAAGTGCACATCAATGGGCGCAACTTCATTGCTATGTTGTCCTTTGGCTACAATCATACGTCTGACTAACTCTATTTAGTTCAGTTTAAGTTTAACCACTGTGTCTCATCCATCAGACATAATCTTGCTGCCTACGGTCAAAACGCAGACGGAAGACATTACGATGATATGATTGTTTGCTGACTCCCTCCTTCAATCAGATGTGCAGCTGCACGTACACGTTAGGAAACGGTGTAGGTCATTCAGCCCCTCTAGTTAGCCCCCATTTTAATACTATTCTGCGGGTCAGTGGTGGGAAGGGTGAGCAGCTTCACTGTTCACAGCTCAGAGGATCCACCCAACATATTGATGCATTCATGACAAAGGCACATCAGTGGCTCTAGTTCCAAGGAGGTCAAGGAAATCTGGTGAGTCGCCAAAGACTTGCAGATTTCGACAGATGTACCGTCGAGACCGGCTGTCTCACCTCCTGCTATGGAGGTTCCAATGTGCAGGATCGAAGGAGAATGCCGAGGGTTGGAGACTCGGCCAGCTCCATCACGGGCACAGCCCACCAAGGACATCGTCAAGGGGCGACGCCTCAAAAAGGAGGCATCCGTCAATAAG
Source organism: Hypanus sabinus (assembly GCF_030144855.1). Taxonomy (NCBI): domain Eukaryota; kingdom Metazoa; phylum Chordata; class Chondrichthyes; order Myliobatiformes; family Dasyatidae; genus Hypanus; species Hypanus sabinus. The sequence goes on from NC_082727.1 coordinate 9,692,560, forward strand.
GACCCTCTCCATCTGCAATATCCCCTCTTCTCGGGGAGGAGATACAGGAGCTTGAAGACCCACCCTCAGTGTTTTATGAACAACTTCTCCACCTTCACCATCAGCTTTCTGAACATTCCCTGAACCCATGGACACTATTTTCTGATTCTTCTTTTGCACTAATTATTTCCGTAACAGAATAATTTTTATGCCTTTCGTGTACTGCCACAGCAAAACAAGAAATTACACCCCTGTGTAACCTGACTGACCCTAGCCGCAAGGACATATTCCATCTCCCTGCAGAAATGTAATTTTTCAGTTAACCAAACCTGCCCAAAAAATATTCAAAGCCTCTGCCTCCCCTGCCCTCTCAGGGAGAGAGTTCCAAAGTGTCTCTGAGAAAAGAGATTATTTTGCCTCATCTCTCCACTTTAAATGGGTCGCCCCCTTATCTTTAAATGCTAACTCTACAAAAGGAAGTTGACTTTCCAAGGCCCACCCTGTCAGAGTTGCACAGGAACTTTGCAGCCAGGTGCGAAGGGCAGTGGATCACCTGATTGAGAAATCACAGTAAGCTTGAGTTATACATTTTGCACTGTAAACCTCTTTGAGTCAATTATTGTACCAAATTCAGCAAATAGCTGGTGTCAGTAAAGTTATGGATATGGGAGGGGAAGGCCAGGGAAGGAGGAGACAATCTAATCTGTGCCGGCTTTGGGCTTCGGCTGAGCCCGGAACATTTTCCTCCATCTATTTCTGCTGCGAGCACACTCACACTTGGACCATCCCTCAGATGCCCTTTAAATATTTCACCTTTCACCTTTAACCTCTCAGTTGTAGTCTCACCCAGCCTGAGGGGAAAAGTCAGATTGCATTCACTCTATACCCTCTAAGTTCTCCCTCAATTCCAGGGAATTAAACCATAACTTATTCTACCAATTTTGCATTCCCTCTGTAACGGCTTGGCACAGCAGCTGCTCTGCAGGTAACCAGAGAGTTGTGGGCAGGGCTCAGCACATCACAGGGACCAGCCCCCTCTCCACAGACTCTGCCTGGAAGTCCCACCGGCGCAGTAGTCAACATTATCAAAGACCACACACACCCTGGGCATTCTCTCCCATCAGGGGAAGACACAAAAGCTCGAAAGCACGTACACCAGGCCCAAGGACAGCTGTCACCAGACTCTCGAGCGGACTTCTTGGGCAACAAGCGGTATTCTTGAGTCCTGACGAAGGGTCTCGACCCGAAACGTTGACTGCTCCTTTCAACGGATGCTGCCCGACCTGCTGAGTTCATCCAGCTTTTTTGTCCGTCTTGATTTGACCACAGCAACTGCAGTGCACTTTGTGTTTACTAAGCTGAATTCTTGGTTTTTGGCCTCACAATCTACCTGGTTGTGACCTTGCACTTTATCAATTACCAGCACTGCACGTTTCCAATAGCATTTACACTTTATTCTGCATTGTTGCTGCTTTTCCTTATTCGGCCTCACTGACCTGTGTGATTTGATCTGTACCAATGGTGTGCAAGACAAGCTTTTCACTGTAACTTGGTATATGTGACAATAAAAATCCTTTAACAATGCCTATCATTCAGGTCCACAGGTCTCGGCAACATCGTTCTGGATTTTCTCAGCACTATTTCAAGCTTATTGATACCTTTGCTGTAGGCAGGTAAACAAAAATACGCACAACACTCTACATAATGTCGCAAACAGGGAACTTCTTTCCCCGCTTCTAATCGTCACCTGAACATTCTCAGGTGGTACAGGATGGTTGCAACTAGTAGCTCTCTGAACATGATTGCATTCTCTACAGACTCGGGGACGGAGGGGTGAAAGCATTCTGACCCAGGGACGTAGGGGTGAATGAATTTTGACCCGGGGACGGAGGGGTGAATTCATTCTGACCCGGGGACGTAGGGGAAAATGCATTCTGACCCGGGGACGTAGGGGTGAATGTATTCTGACTCGGGGACGTAGGGGTGAATGCATTCTGACTCAGGGACGTAGGGGTGAATTCATTCTGAAGCGGGGACGTAGGGGAAAATGCATTCTGACCCGGGGACGTAGGGGTGAATTCATTCTGACTCGGGGACGTAGGGGTGAATGTATTCTGACTCAGGGACGTAGGGGTGAATGTATTCTGACTCAGGGACGTAGGGGTGAATTCATTCTGACGCGGGGACGTAGGGGTGAATTCATTCTGACTCGGGGATGTAGGGGAAAATGCATTCTGACTCAGGGACGTAGGGGTGAATGTATTCTGACTCAGGGACGTAGGGGTGAATTCATTCTGACTCGGGGACGTAGGGGTGAATTCATTCTGACTCAGGGACGTAGGGGTGAATGTATTCTGACTCAGGGACGTAGGGGTGAATGCATTCTGACTCGGGGACGTAGGGGTGAATGCATTCTGACGCGGGGACGTAGGGGTGAATGTATTCTGACCCGGGGACGTAGGGGTGAATGCATTCTGACGCGGGGACGTAGGGTGAATGTATTCTGACCCGGGGACGTAGGGGTGAATGCATTCTGACGCGGGGACGTAGGGTGAATGCATTCTGACTCGGGGACGTAGGGGAAAATGCATTCTGACCCGGGGACGTAGGGGTGAATGTATTCTGACTCGGGGACGTAGGGGTGAATTCATTCTGACTCAGGGACGTAGGGGTGAATTCATTCTGACGCGGGGACGTAGGGGAAAATGCATTCTGACCCGGGGACGTAGGGGTGAATTCATTCTGACTCGGGGACGTAGGGGTGAATGTATTCTGACTCAGGGACGTAGGGGTGAATTCATTTTGAATCGGGGACGTAGGGGTGAATGCATTCTGACTTGGGGACGTAGGGGTGAATGCATTCTGACTCAGGGACGTAGGGGTGAATGTATTCTGACTCGGGGACCTAGAGGTGAATGCATTCTGACCTGGGGACGTAGGGGTGAATTCATTCTGACCCAGGGACGTAGGGGTGAATTCATTCTGACCCGGGGACGTAGGGGTGAATGCATTCTGACTCGGGGACCTAGGGGTGAATACATTCTGACTTGGGGACGTAGGGGTGATTCAATTCTCTACAGACTCGGGGAAATTGAGGTTATTTCACTGATACACAGCTGCTGTTTTAGTTGTAACAATTCCTCAGGGAAGGGACAAGGTCAAAGCTGGGGTAATTACCAGGGTTGCAAAGAGCAAGGGAGAGAAACAGGTAAAAGGAGAACTAGCTGGTGCAATAACTAAGCTTAAAAAAGGTTCCACTGTCCATATGGAATAGTATTTCAATTAATGCTGGTTGTGGAGGATATTCAGCCCACTGATTGCAGTCCAATCCATTTTCTACTACACTCACCCCATTTTATTCACCTCAAGTTGCTATCAACCCCGCACAGATTCTGCCACTCAGCCACACACCCAAGGACCAGTTATACAGGACAACTAACCCAGAGGCATGCACATTCCTGAGTGGAAACCCAGTGCGTCACAGGGAAAGTGGCTAGAACCGTACACCGACCGCACTGAAGGTCGAGTTCGAACCCAGATTGTCAGGGCTGTGAGGCAGCGGCCGACTCTCCCGTGCCACTGATTGTCTGGATCGATAGTTCTGGTTTAGTTTCACGTCGCGGCACAGCTGACTGTGTCTTTCAACAGCTTTTCTTTCCAAAAGTGAAAGGGTGCGAGCACATGATCAGCCACTGGAACAAAGACAAGATGCTGGCATTGCCGGGCAGCTTCAGGCTGGCCTGGTGAAGGGTGTCAGACTGAGATGCCAGCAGCTCCTTCCCCTCTGACCTGCTCAGCTCCTGCAGCACCTCTGTCTGTGTTCCTCCGGAGTTCCAGAGCTCCCGTGTTTAACGTCACTCGCCACCTCACTTTATGGAAAATGCTGGGATCAACTGGTTTTGTCAGCTGCTGCTGAGCTGTCAGCACTCCTCTCGCCCAAGTTCAGGAGGACCACTCACTCCTCTCGCCCAAGTTCAGGAGGACCACTCACTCCTCTCGCCCAAGTTCAGGAGGACCACTCACTCCGGTCGGCCATGGTTTGCAGCCTTCACAAACTGTCACACTTCTCTGCACCCAGGGAGTCTGGGACATGCCCTCTTCTCATTATTACCATTAAGCAGGAGGGACAGGACCCTGGCGACACACACACAACGTGGCCGGACCAGCCTCTTTCCCTCTGCCATCAGCTTTCTCAATGGTCCATGAACCCATACACTACCTCAGTATCCCTCTTCTGCATTTAAAAAAACTGTAATTTAGCGTAATCACTTTGTTTCTGACACTGTACTGAAACAACAAACTTCATGACACATGTTAATGATAATAAAACTGATTCTGATACAGCAAGGTACAGATTAATCGAGCAAGGAGCCATATTGAGAGTCAATTTGGGCTGGAAAACCTCCAGACACTGATGCTGAAAGTCTTGAAAAGGTCAGAAGAGACACTAAGTGAGGGAAGTGACAGAGGAAACAGGTATCACATTTTATAAAGGTCATTCATAAATCGAAATTGTTCTTTTTATGTCAAACCTGACCCATTAAGGCTGGAAGATGTGCTGAGATCAAGACAGCAGAGGTTGGAGGATGCTTTCACATAAAATACTGAAAGGACTCAGCAGATTAGACTCTCCCTTCTATGGAAGGAAATGGACAGTTGACATTTTGGGCTCAGTCACTCTATCAGAACTTCCGAACTTCATCAGGGCCATCAAAACTTTTTCAGTCCTGATGAAGAGTCTCAACTCCCAAAAAAAGTTGACTTCTCATTTCCCTCCATGGATGCTGCCCGACCTGCAGAGTCCCTCCAGCATTTTGTAGCCGGTGTCAAGGTTTCCAGCATCCGCAGAATTTCAAGACCTCTTCCTCTCAGGAAGGTCAAATGAGCTTTTGCTTTCGCCCCGTCACATGGTTTCAAAGTGGCTGAAGAGTATTCTTCAGCTGTCGAATTGGGGAGACTGGGGAGACAGCCAGTCCACTGGAGGTACCAAGCAATGGCGCGGTCTCATAACAGGCTCCAGGGCTCCAGGTATTTCATAAACTCCAGATCAAGTCTGCAGGACCTAAGTGTCATCACACAGCAGCTGCAATGTATGAGTTAGATCATCCAGTCTGCTGCCTGTCTGATAACTTTTTCACTTCTGTGACTCCACTGACGAACATCTGCTTGTCGTGGCTACCAGTGGTTGGCTGGTTACCCTGCAGAATTTCACCCACCATCTGTTCTTTAGGTGAGGAGCTTTCCGTGACAGCTTGGGATTTAAGCTCCTGTGGATGACTTGGCCTGGCCTCGATGGAACCACAAAGATGCCACAAACAAAAATCTCATCGCCAACAGTGGGTCTGAAATATCCCTAAACTGTAGAAGGAAGAGGTGGCCATCAATGAAAACTCAAATCAAGACTTACCTGAGAATGCAGCAAGGGAAATCAAACAGCAGAAGTGATAGTGAGCAGTTAACGCAACACTTCACCGTGCCGGTGATCAGTCTGTAAGGAATTTGTACACTCTCCGCATGGGTGCTTTCATCTCCTCCCACATTCCAAAGACCTAAGGGTTAGGGCTGGTAAGTTGTGGGCAGGCTCTGTTGGCACCAGGGGCACGGTGGCACTTGTGGGCTGCCCCCAGCACATCCTCAGTCTGTGTCAGCCGTTGACACAAACAACATGTTCCACTGCTTGTCTTGGTGTGTCAATGTACAGGTGACAAGTAAAGCACATCTTTAATCAAAACCTGCCAGCTCCCTGGCACCACCACACATCATGCTGTCACTACTTACAATAACGAAACCAGAACACAGGATTTGTACTTACCACTGGGATACAAACACACCATAAAACACGGCGTCCTGCCAGTGCTCCTGGTTCAACACGTACATACTCTTCAAGATGTTGAAATGGAAGCCGTACTCTGGGATGGAACACACAAGCCGGGTCTTTAGAAAAGACGTCCACTTCCTCTGGAGAGTTCTCATTCCCCCCTCGTCACTCTGCGGCACAAAACATCCACAAGTATTGAGAATATTCAGTGCCGTCGCTTCCAGCCACCCACCCACCTGCCCTATGGCATTACCACCAATTCTGGGCAAGTTGAAATCAAATTAACATTTTCGTGCTTTAAATAAAAGATCAGATGAAGTAGCTGCATAAAGGGGCATTTTATAAACACAGGAGATTCTGCAGATGCTGGAAATCCAGAGCAACACACAAACTGCTGGAGGAAGCTGATGAAGGGTCACGAATCCAAATGTCAATTATTTATTCTTCTCCATTCATGCTGCCTAACCCGTTGAGTGTCTCCAGCATTATGTGTGTGTTACTGAAGGAGCAGTTGCTTGGATTCACCTGTCGTTTTAAGAGATCTAAGAAGTACTAACATTTAATGACAAGCTATGCAAAAGGTTCCAAGGTGTTACTAATACTAAATATAGCATTGATTACAGAGAACATCTCATTTCTGGTCTGTGCTTGCAAAAGCTCTTCATTCCTGGGGTTTCTCATGTCTGGGTGACACACTGACATACACTGAGCATTCTGCAACTCAAGGAGTCACTTTCAATGACTCCACAACTCATGTTCTCTCCTTTCCCATTCCCCATTCTGGCTCCCCTCTCATCCCTCCTCAGCTACTCGTCACCTACCAATGATTACCCTCCTCCGTCCCTTCCTTGCATTGTCTATTGTCCTCTCCTATCAGATTCCTTCTTCTTCAGCCCGTTACCTCTTCTACCTATCACCTCGCAGCTTCTTACTTCATCTCCCCTCCCCCAACCACCCACCTTCCCCGTCACCTGATTTCACCTATCACCTGCCATCTTTTGCTCCTCCCTCTCCCCCCCACTTCTTATCCTGTCTTTTACCCCATTCCTTTCCAAGTCCCGCTCAACGGTCTCCCCAAATGCCAACTGTTTACTTCTCTCCAGAGATGCTGCTGGACCTGTTGAGTTCCACCAACATTTTGTGTACGTCGTTCTGGATTTCCAGCATCTGCAGAACCTCTTGTGTTTATGAGAAGAGTGGACTCTATCCAATACGTCACAGGCACTTTCCTCCCCAACACTGATTGTATTTGTGGGAGGCACTGCCTCCAGATGGCCACCTCCATCATCAAAGTTGCCAACTTTTCACATCTACCATCGGCAGGAAATCCAGAAGCCAGAATTCCCACTCCACCAGGCTCCAGAACAACTATTGCCTTTCAACCATTCAGTTCCTGAACCAACCTAATCACTGCAACACTAGGACCACTTTGATCACTTTGTACTACAAAGGACTTCTTGTTTTGTTCTAATTGTGTTTTTAGCAAGTCAGGCAGCTTGTGACTGCTGTAACTGTTGGTACATACTGGGTTACGGACCATTTCCACAGACGCTAGCACAGCTGCCCTGCAGAACAGGTATGAGGAATGTTCACAGAATTACTTCTTAACATCAGACAGTGAGATAAAACAAACCATGGAAACAGTTGTGTAAGGAATCCCATCAACAGATAGCCACCCAGAGAAGTTAATTGTAGGTCAGTGTCAGAAAATGAAGCAATTTCTTTCACGCAGACATGTTACACACAGACTTAGGAGGCAACATTTCTGAAGGTCTATCCAGGTCCCAACATATTGATGTCAGTAAGAAGAAGGTATGCCAGTGGCTACATTTCATTCAGAGTTCGAGGAGATTTTGTCGGTCAGCAAATTTCTATGGAGAGCATTCTGCCTGGTTGTATCAGGGCCTGCTCCAGACACATCAACGCACTGGATCAGAAAAGCTGCCGAGGGCTGCGAACTCGGCCAGCTCCAACACAGGGACTGGCCTCACCACCATCGAGGACATCTTCAAAAACACGGCAAAGATGAACTACCCTCACCATCGAGGACATGACCTCTCCTTATCAGGGAGGAAACCGAAGACAGACATTCAACATGTTAGGAACACATTCTTCCCCTCTGCCATTAGGCTCCTGAACCCATGAACACTACCTCTCTTATTTTGCTCTAGTTATTTTTGATATTTCTTATTGTAACTTAGAGTAATTTTTATGTATTGCGCTGAACTTAGAGCTGAAAATCAACACATTTCACAGTGACGATCTTGAGACGGTGAGCCCATCGCTTTCCAGCTGAGGTGGTGGGCAGGATTACCACCTGCCATTCAAATGGGTGTGAACTTAATTCCCACTCCAGCGACGTCAGTACAAAACAAGGTGACAGGTATTTTAGTGCAGGCCCCTAGCAGCGTTGCACTGACAGAGGTGCAGTTTACCTCAATGAGAGGCTGTTACACTGACGTCTCAGCGGCTTGTTAATGATTTCTACTTGGATAAGTTCAGGGCAATTCTCCCTGGAATCTTCGTCAGTACCAGGACAACCACTGCCCAGCTACTAGTTAAAGGGTATCAGGTAACTACTGTTCAACCCGATTCCCCAAGAACAGATCATCTGACCAGTACCAGGTCTGCCAAGGTGCAACAGTCTACATCTCCCTGGGATCAGCTGAGGTATATCACTATATAAACACAAAGCGTTTTCTCATTTCAATACACTGCACCACACAAACACACAGTTCTAAATCACATGCACTCTTCCATCTCTCTGCACCTCTCCCAAAAGGCCCAACATTGACCCAGATCGCCACTCAGCTGAACGGTTTGATTCAAACAGCTAGATGGATTAAATTTTCCACCAGAGTGAAGATAAAGGCTTTGGATAAACAAGAGTCAAAGACCGATGGTTGATTTTTCTCTAACGGTGCGTTAACTTGTTTTGTTTTAACTGTTTATTCTAAAGTAAGGACATGTTCGGCACAGCATTGTGGCCCAAAGGGTCTGTATTTTGCTGAAGGCTTTCTATGTTTCATGGAAAATAAAAATGAATTCCAGTGAAATATTCTGTTAAAATATTAACTGTGACTTCTGGACCACAATGGACAAGAACTTGCCACCGTTACTGAAATCATGTGCTGTGGTGAATTTGTCAGGTGTGCTGGCCTGGGCCCAGCACACAGCCGCATTCAAATGGAAAGAAGGTCAGTCTATTTACTTTTCCTAGCACATTAAGGAGGTTCAGCTTATTAGCAAACACTAACAAACTTGAACAAATGTACTCTTGAACGTATCCCAACTGGTGGATATTAGAACATAGAAAACTTACAGCATAATACAGGCCCTTCAGCCCACAAAGTTGTGCTGAACACATCCCTACATTAGAAATTTCTAGGCTTACCCATAGCCCTCTATTTTACTAAGCTCCAGGTACCTATCTAAAAGCCTCTTAAAAGACCCTATCGTATCCGCCTCCACCACCGTTGCCAGCAGCCCATTCCACACACGCACTCACCATTCTCTGTGTAAAAAACTTGCCCTTGATATTTCCTCTGTACGTACTCCCCAGCACCTTAAACCTGTGTCCTCTTGTGACAACCATTTCAGCCCTGGGAAGAAGCCTCTGACTATCCACATGATCAATGCCTCTCATCATCTTGTACACCTTTATCAGGTCACCTCTCATCCTCCTTTGCTCTAAGGAGAAAAGGCTGAGCTCACTCAACCTAATCTCATAAGGCATGCTCCCCAATAAAGGCAACATCCTTCTATAGCTTCCGCATCCTTCCTACAGTGAGGCGACCAGAACTGAGCACAGTACTCCAAGTGGGGTCTGACCAGGGTCCTATATAGCTACAACATTACCTTTCGGCTCCTAAATTCAATTCCATGATTGATGAAGGCCAATACACCATATGCCTTCTTAACCACAGAGTCAACCTGCAAAGCTGCTTTGAGTGTCCTATGGACTCGGACCCCAAGATCCTTCTGATCCTCCACACTGCCAAGAGTCTTACCATTAATAATATTTTCTGCCATCCTATTTGACCTACCAAAATGAAACACTTCACACTTACCTGGGTTGAACTCCATCTGCTACTTCTCAGTCCAGTTTTGCATCCTATCAACGTCCTGCTGTAACCTCTGACAGCCCTCCACACTATCCACAACGCCTCCAACCTTTGTGTTGCTGCAAACTTGCCAACCCACTCTTCTACCCCCACATCCAGGCCATAAATAAAAATTACAAAAAGCAGAGGTCCCAGAACCGACCCTTGTGGGAGACCACTAGTCACAACCCTCCAATCCGAATGTACTTCCTCCACCACGACACTCTGCTTTCTGCAGGCAAGTCAATTCTGAATCCACCTGGCCAAACTTCCCTGGATCCCATGCCTTCTGACTTTGTTAATAAGCTTACCGTGTGGTACCTTGTCAAATGCCTTACTAAAATCCATGTAGATCACATCCACTGCACTACCCTCATCTATATGCCTAGTCACCTCCTCAAAGAACTCTATCAGGCTTGTTAGACACGATCTGCCCTTCACAAAGCCATGCTGGCTGTCCCTGATCGGACCATGATTCTCTAAATGCCCATAGATTCTATCTCTAAGAACCTTTTCCAACAGTTTTCCCACCACAGACGTAAGGCTCACTGGTCTATAATTACCCAGACAATCCCTAATACCTTTTTTGAACAAGGGGACAACATTCGCCTCCCTCCAATCCTCCGGTACCATTCCTGTGGACAATGGGGACATAAAGATCCTAGCCAGAGGCTCAGCAATCTCTTCCCTCACCTCATGGAGCAGCCTGGGGAATATTCTGTCAGGCCCCGGGGACTTATCTATTCTAATGTATTTTAACAACTCCAACACCTCTTCTCCCTCATTATCAACATGCTCCAGAACATCAACCTCACTCATATTGTCCTCACCATCATCAAGTTCCCTCTCATTGGTGAATACCGAAGAGAAGTATTCATTGAGGACCTCGCTCACTTCCACAGCCTCCAGGCACATCTTCCCACCTTTATCTCTAATCGGTCCTACCTTCACTCCTGTCATCCTTTTATTCTTCACATAGCTGAAGAATGCCTTTGGGTTTTCCTTTACTCTACTCGCCACAGCCTTCTCATGCCCCTTTCTTGCTCTTCTCAGCCCCTTCTTAAGCTCCTTTCTTGCTATCCTATATTCCTCAATAGACTCATCTGATCCTTGCTTCCTAAACCTCATGTATGCTGCCTTCTTCCACCTGACTAGGTTTTCCACCTCACTTGTCACCCATGGTTCCTTCACCCTACCATTCTTTATCTTCCTCACCAGGACAAATTTATCCCTAACATCCTGCAAGAGATCCCTAAACATCAACCACATGTCCATAGTACATTTCCCTGCAAAAACATCATCCCAGTTCACACCCGCAAGTTCTAGCCTTCTAGCCTCATAATTTGCCCTTCCCCAATTAAAAATTTTCCTGTCATCTCTGATTCTATCCTTTTCCATGATAATGTTGAAGGCCAGGGAGCGGTGGTCACTGTCCCCCAGATGCTCACCCACTGACAGTTCTGTGACCTGACCCAGTTCGTTACCTAATACCAGATCTAGTATGGCATTCCCCCTAGTCGGCCTGTCAACATACTGTGACAGGAATCCATCCTGGACGCACTTGACAAAACTCAGCCTCGTCTAAACCATTGGAACTAATTAAGTGCCAATAAATATTAGGGAAGTTAAAGTCACCCATAATAACAACCCTGTTATTTTTGCACCTTTCCAAATCTGTAATAGTATCCCTGACCAGTAATGCCACCCCTCCTCCCCTTCACCCCCCCCCCCCACCATCCCTTTTAAAGCACTGAGATCCAGGAATATTGAGAATCCATTCCTGCCCTGGTGCCAGCCAAGTCTCCGTAATGGCTACTACATTATAATTCCATGTATGTATCCAAGCTCTCAGTTCATCACCTTTGTTCCTGATGCTCCTTGCATTAAAGTACATGCACTTTAGCCCTTCTACCTTACTACCTTTACACCCTTTATTCTATCTCTCTTTCCTCAAAGCCTCTTTATATGCTAGATCTGGCTTTACTCCATGCACTGTACTTGCAGCTCTTGCATGACCTTTATCCTCCTCCACCTCACTATCTGCTCTAACACTCTGGTTTCCCTCCCCCTTTGTGAAACCTTTGCAGTTACCTGATTTTCAGCATTACAAACAATTGTAATTCTCCTTGTCAATACTGAATACACCATTTAAACAATCACAGTCTAAGTTCAAAATGTATGTGAACCTCTGAGGTAATGCCTTCTATAATGCTCTTTGAAGTCAGGTGTTCATATCAATGACATGAGATTGGAGGTGTGGGTTGTAGAGGTGCCCTACCCTATAAAAAAGATACACAAAGTCAGGTTACTGACAGAGCCTGCTCTTCTCAAGAAAGATCTGTTTATGTGCACCATGCCTCGATCAAAACAACTTCCATGGGACCTTAGAACTCATTGAAACACTGGAGTGGAAACAACATCTTTCACCCCGAGGTAGTGGCCGAGGGATAAACTGCACAATTACAACCAGATTTTTCCTTCTTTAAATATTCCTTCAGTTCTCTTCTGAAAGTTCTTGCTGCGCCTGCTTCTATCACTGTTTCAGGAAGTACATTTTGCATTGCAGCAACTTACTGTGTTAATGAGAGCTACTTCATCACCCCTCCGGCAACTTTACCAATTATTTTAATTGCCTTACAATGGGACGGCAGTGAATTCAAAGCTGCATCTCTTGCAGCTGAACATCAAACACTCTATTCTAATGCCCACATTACACTGGACAACAATTTTCTTTCAGAAAGTGTTGCTTCCTCAGAATTTTTTGACTGCTTGAAGCTGAATACAAATATAATTTCAGACTACTTGTATCATTTAGGAATTCAGAGAAAAAAAAAATGAACTTTTACTTAATGCAGTTAATTACAGAACCCTGCTGAAGCTTTGCAATTGTTCAACTAAGCTGAAAATATTTTGTTGACGACTTTCATTTGTATTCAGTGTCTGAGGCTTCTCATTTAAGGGTCCAACAATAATCAGCCAGCATTGACAGATTCCAGTTGCCCTGACATCGTTTCTCCATGACCGCAATGTCCTCATGAAACCTTTCACCATGGTCGTCACTGACAGCGCCAAGATTAGAGGGGAGAAGTCCAAATGGAAATTCAGACAGCGAATGTTTAGTGACAAGTTGCACTTCATGGTTTTGTGTGCTTGAAGCATGTTTTCAAGCAGCTGCACGTAGATTGGTGTCTGTAGTTGCCAAGAAAATTTTCACCAACATCCTTGAATGCCTTCCATGTGATTTTCTCCGGTCCCATCAGACATTTGTCGAATTGCCTGTCATTGACGACATGTTTGATTTGTGGACCAACAAAAATGCCTTCCTTAAGCTTGGCATCAGTTATTCTGATTTGAATTATGAATTGAAATAAAAGCTATGGGCAAGTTTTCAAAAAATTGTGTGTGATAGGGAAATTTCATGATGATTTTCATGATCAGCAGCCCAAAACCTGTAAGATACACCCAAAAGTATTCAGGAAGCAAAACCTTTGCTGTCTAGTATTATTGGCATGGCACAGTTTTCACTCCTGAACGTGCAGTGATTAAGGAGAACGACTGACCCACAAGGTTCAGTGACGAGAGATTCTCAATGATTTCTTAAGCTAACGGTAATTTCTCTCTTGTAATCCATTCCCTATTCCAACTCCCTTCCCACCCTTTCTCTTCTCACCTGGCCATCACCTCCTCTCATGTCCCAGTTCCTTCCCTTTCTCCCATGGTCCACCATCCACTCCTATCAGATTCCCTCTTCTTCAGCCCTTTTCCATCCATCCCCTCCTTTCTTGACCTCCACCTGCCAGCTTGTGCTCCCCCCCTCCACCCCCAGCTTCTTGTTGACTCCTTCCCCCTCGCTCTCCAGCCCTGATGAAGGGTCTCAGCCCAAAACATTTCTTCCTCTCTGTAGATGCTGCCTGGCTGGTTGAGTAACTGCACTGACTGTGCGTGTTGAACTACTGCCACAGCCAGGATTCAAGCTGCCAGCTCTCTCTTGTAGTCACTCTGAGAGCTGGACATAAGCAAGGAGCTTCATTGCTCCCTGGTGTATCTGACAAGGGCCTGAGGTATCAGAGATATTGGCCAGGCTCAGTCTTTGGTCCTCAGAATGTCAGAGAATGAGGAAAGACAGTACAGAAAAGATCAAAATCATATCGGGCACAGAGAAGGTGAATATAACAATCTAGTAAACACAAAGTACACTGCAGATGGTGTGGACAAAGCAACACGTACAACAAGCTGGAGAAACTCAGCAGGTCGGGCAGCATCCGTGGGAGGGGAAATGTAAATGCTGCCCGACCTACTGAGTTTCTCCAGCTTGTTGTAGATGTTGGATATAACAGTGTGTTCCCCAGGGAAAACAGAACTACGAGACACTGGTTGGGTGGGGGGGGGGGAGATTTAAAAGGGATCGGAGGGATAATGTTTACACACAGAGGGTGGTGAGTAAATGGAACAAGCTGTTGGAGGAAGGTAGGTACAATTCTGTTACTTATGCAGCACTTTGATAGGTAGGAAGAGGGTGGGGCTTGGACAGATGTGGGCCAAGTGCAGGACATTTGGACTGGCTAGTTGGGAACCATGGCCAGCAAGAACTGGCTAGGCCCAAGGGCCTGTCAAGCTCTTTGATTCTATAACGTTCGTAACTAATCTGAATCAGAACCGGAATCTGTTTGTGCAGGGACTGAGCACTGAGTATCACCCCTGCTTCCACTACCCCCACCTCCTCACCCTGCACTGCCTCGGAGTTGGTGACATCCAAAACACAGTAATTAGTGTTTGCACTTGCTGATCACATACCTGAGAGCAAAAAACAAACCCTGACCTGACCTCAGAGTCACGTTGGCTTAGCTCGATACTGAAATTATTTTAATAATGGATAATTAGATGAAATAGAACTAAGAAAATGTATGCTAATAATTAAGCCAAATTTGTTTTGTTCAGTTAAAGGTATCACGACACAGGCTGGAAACAGAATTTATCCTGAGGGTTCTACCGGTAAATGAGTAACCAGCACAAGCACTTGAGGCATTAGTTAACCATCATCAAGCTCACTATCATAGTTAGTTAGTAGATTCCACAAACTCACTTTCAAGGACTCTGCAGTTCCTTGGGCACCATAGTAACACAGTAGAGAGTGCAATGCTGTAACAGCTCCGCGGTTCCAGAGTTCAGTTCTGCTGCCATCTGTAAGGGGCATGTATGTTCTCCCCGTGAACCACAGGGTTCCTCCCTCAGTCTAAAGATGTACTTGTAAATTGCCCCGTGATCAGGCTGGTTTTTTTATTATCATTTGTGTGATTTGGCTTCTTTTGTACACTGGTTGTTTATCAGTCTTTGCTGTTTACAGCTTTCCTACATTCTGTCGTATGCCTGGGCAGGCCTGCATCTCAAGGTAGTATATGGTGACATATACGCACATCCTTTGGGTCCGATTTACCTTTAACTTTGAACTTTGAACTAGGTTACAGAAGAAAGGAGGACTGAAGCTGCAGGATAACAGCATTAAACTCTCTCTCGAAAGGACATTGGATTTTCAATCAAATTTTCATGACAATTCTATTCTGGGAGAAAAAATGACAGATTTTGTTTAAAAGAAGGTCAAAATTCACAGTTGTCTACAGTCGGAGCAGAGCTTACACCTATTTGTGTTTGTTCGACCGAGAACTAGACCATTTGTGTATGTTCATTTGTGGGGTAGACTGGAGTGGCTGTGAGATTTACAAATGACACCCATTCCTGGATCTACACTCCCCTGGCATTTGCTTCAGACAGTTAATGCTCGAATGCTGCACTCCCTGTTCTCCTCCCTGCGACTACAGACTGGGTGATGTATCGACCTTCAAGCTCAACTTCTCTGAACCAATCCAATGGCCAGTGCTCGACTGCTCTCACTATCCAGTCCCAGGAAAGATCTTGTCCATCTCCATACCTCAGCCTGGTGACTCTCAACTTTTCACCATCGCGTGCATCAAATTCCTCTAATCTGCAGAACATGGGTTTATGTAGTAAATCACTTTTACAGAATATTTAAATCTAATTAAATGGATAATATTTCTACTTCTATTAACTTATCTAAATAACAAACCCCCACCATCCAGGCCATACTCTTGACTCGCTGCTGCCATCGAGATCTCAGGTCCCACACCACAGGTTCAGGAAGAATTATTACGCCACAAGCTGTAGAATCCGGAACTGATGCAGATAATCGCACTCACCAAACACTGAACTGACTCCACAACCCATGGACTCACTTTCATGGATTCTGCAGCTCATCTTCTCCGTATTATTTATTTATTTATGATTAGGGGTTTTCTTTGTATTTGTGCACTTTGTCTTCTTTTGCACATAGATTATTTGTCCGTCTGTGTTTGCACTTACCATTTCTGTTTTGCATTTCTTTGCTCTACCACAAATGCCTGCATGAAAATGAATCCTGGGGCTGGGTATGGTGACTACTGTAAATAGACTTTGATAATAACTTTGATTTGAATTTTGATAAATCACTTAGGTTAAATAATTCTGAACTGCATGTTATAATCATTATCAACAACAAAGGGAAATAAAGATAAGTGAAATTCTACTGCAGGTGCACTGGGTCATACCTTCCATCTGAATTGAAAATCATTAATGGGAATCTGGTGTCTCAAAGCTCCTGTCTTAGCCGTATGTCTTGTTCATCTTTATCAGTTGTCAGGAATACGTCAATTACAAGAATATCATCTTCAAGCCAGATCATCATCAGCTCCCACGCTGAGTTGCAAATGTCAGCTGAGGGAATACTTTCTGCAACATCACCATCCATTATATCTTGCCAGAGACGTTCAATTATGTTCAAACTGTTACAGTTTATTTCAACATAATCATGCGCTATCGAATGAATTATCTACAAATTATACCCAGCACTATGCAGAACTCCCAAGAAAATAATGGGAGCCTGTTCACTATTCATCATCATTATGGCTAATCTGCACTGGTCCCATCTCCCCAAAGCCTGAAGTTCCTCAGTCTTTCGAATGTTTCTCTGCCTCTGCCTTTTCAGAATCAGAATTAGAATCAGGTTTATTATCACCGGCGTGTGGTGTGAGATTCGGTAACTTAGCAGCAGCAGTTCAAAGCAATACATAATCTAGCAGAGTGGAAAGTAATAATAAATAAAATAAAATGTAATTATAAATAAACAAGTAAATCAATTACGTATATTGAATAGATTTTAAGAAGTGCAAAAACAGAAATACCGTATACTAAATAAGCGAGGTGGTGTCCAAAGCTTCAATGTCCATTTAGGAATTGGATAGCAGAAAGAAAGAAGCTGTTCCTGAATCGCTGAGTGTGTGCCTTGAGGCTCCTGTATCTCCTTCCTGATGGTAACAGTGAGAAAAGCGCATGCCCTGGGTGCTGGAGGTCCTTAATGGGTGCTGCCTTTCTGAGACACCGCTCCCTGAAGACGTCCTGGGCACTTTGTAGGCCAGTGCCCACGGTGAAGCTGACTAGATTTACAACCTTCTGCAGCCTCTTTCGGTCCTGTGCAGTAGCCCATCCATACCAGGCAGAGATGCTGCCTGTCAGAATGCTCTCCACAGTACAACTACAGAAGTTTTTGAGTGTATTTGTTGACATGCCAAATCTCTTCAAACTCCCAATAAAGCAGAGCCGCCTTATGACCCGGCCCCCACACCCTCTGGGGAAAGAAATTCCAGAGCTTCACTACCATCAGAAAGGACAAACGTCGACACATTTCAGTGTTAAATGACCAGCCCTTTATCCTGTAGATACGTCCCCCCAGTTCATGACTCTCCAAATGGTGATAACATCTACTCCCAACGATCTACCCTTCCAAATGCCCTGAATTGTAGCAAATCAGTTGCTGTATTAGAAATGGCTGAAAATAATTGATCCATTTCTCCCCTTGTCTTTTTATCGGCTCCTCCTTACAGCATGGGATCAGATTAGATTAACCTGACCTCACATGTACAGTACCTCAAAGCATGCAGCGAAATGCATCATTTGCGTCAACAAGAACACAGTCCAAGGATGCGCTGGGTGCAGTCTGCATGTTTCCAGCGTTAACACAGCCTGTTGCCCTAACCTCAATGTGAGAGGAAACCAGAGCACCCACAGTAAACCCAGACATTCACAGGGAGAGGGTACAAAGTCCTTACAGGCTGTGGTGGGAAATGAACCCGGGTCGCTGGCACTATACAGTGTTATACTACTGTGCCACCCCTCCCACCACTTCAGTCTTAATCTCTCCATGCTTCAAGTCACAGTAGGCAAAATTTCTATCCACTGAATTGAAAAGCAGATAACTTCCCACGGTTCATTTTATCTCAATGATGCAAAAGGAGTTTCAGTCTAATGAACTGCCTGCTTAGTTTTATACAGCGAGTGCCAGACATCTACAGAGACACACTGAAGTCGAACGTAATTCCTAAAATCTACGAGAATATACCGTGAATTCTGGTTATTCGAGGCAGTACTTTATTTGAAACAATTCTTAAAGAACAAAAACTAAATCAACCTTTGTTGATGTAGGACACTATGCCACTTAATTGGGACAGAAGACTGTTACCGAACAGTTTCTAACTAGTGTTAAAACACAAAAATACAACCGCAGATGCTGTGGATCAAAGAATATGTACACGACGCTGGAAGAACTCAGCAGGTCAGGCAGCATCCGTGAGAAAAGAGTAGCCAACTTTTCGGGCCAAGACCCTTCATCAGGAATGGGGGGGGGAAGAGAGGGCCGAAGCCCAGTAATAGAGATAGGGGAGGGGGAAGGGCTAGAGGCGTCAGGTGGAAAACAAATCAGAGGAAGGATAAAGGGGGGAGGGGATAAGCATGAAAGAACTGTAGAGGTAAAGGAGCAGAAAGTCGAAAGTAGAAAATAACTTTTCCTTTGGTTCTTCCCACTTTCTCCAGATCAAGGGCGTAGCCATGAGCACTCGCATGGGCCCCAGCTATGCCTGTCTCTTTGTGGGTTATGTGGAACAGTCTATGCTCCAAATCTATACTGGCACCACTCCCCAACTTTTCCTCCGCTACATTGACGACTACATTTGTGCTGCTTCCTGTACCCAAGCTGAGCTCGTCAATTTCATCAACTTTGCTTATAACTTTCACCCAGCCCTTAAATTCACTTGGTCCATCTCAGACACTTCTCTCCCCTTTCTTGATCTCTCGGTCTCCATCTCCGGAAACAGACTATCCACTGACATCTTCTACAAACTCACTGACTTCCATAACTATATTGACTATACCTCTTCCCACCCTGCCCAATGCAAAAATGCCATCCCCTATTCCCAGTTCCTCCGTCTCCTCCGCATCTGCTCCCAGGATGAGGCTTTCCATTCCAGGACTTCTCAAATGTCCTCTTTCTTTAAGGATCATGGTTTCCCTTCTGGCTTCATCAAAGATGCCCTTACCCGCATCTCCTCCACTTCCCGCACTTCAGTTGTCACCCCATCCTCCCGTCACCACAACAGGGACAGGGTTCCCCTCGTCCTCAACTACCACCCCACCAGCCTCCGGATCCAACACATTATTCTCCGCAACTTCCACCACCTTCAACAGGACCCAACCACCCAGCACATCTTTCCCTCTCTACCCATCTCAGCTTTTTGCAGGAATCGTTCCCTCCGCGACTACCTGGTCCACACTTCCCTCCCCACAGAACTCCCATCCGGCACTTATCCCTGTAATCGCAAATGCTACACCTGTCCCCACACCTCCCCCCCCCCCCAACCACCATTCCAGGCCCCAGACAGTCCTTCCAGGTGAGTCAACACTTCACCTGCGAGTCTGCTGGAGTCATCTATTGCATCCGGTGCGGCTGCATCGGCGAGACCCGACGCAGACTGGGGGACCGCTTCGTCGAGCACCTACTCTCCGTCCGTCACTATAGACAGGACCCACTTCAACTCTGCCTCTCATTCCCATCTAGATATGTCCATACACGGCCTCCTCTACTGCCATGATGAGGCCAAACTCAGGTTGGAGGAGCAACACCTCATATACCGTCTGGGTAGTCTCCAGCCTGGTGGTATGAACATTGAATTCTCCAATTTCTGGTAATTCCCTCCCCCTCCCCCTTCCCCTATCCTAGGTCCCTCTCTGCCTCTCTCCCCTTTCAACTTTCTGCTCCTTTACCTCTACAGTTCTTTCATGCTTATCCCCTCCCCCCTTTATCCTTCCTCTGATTTGTTTTCCACCTGATGCCTCTAGCCCTTCCCCCTCCCCTATCTCTATTACTGGGCTTCGGCCCTCTCTTCCCCCCCCCCATTCCTGATGAAGGGTCTCGGCCCGAAATGTTGGCTACTCTTTTCTTACGCATGCTGCCTGACCTGCTGAGTTCTTCCAGCATCGTGTAGATATTCTAACTAGTATTAGTCTCGTGCACTTGCATGGCCATTAGACACACACCATGCTTAGACTGATCAATTGTTAAATAGCATCAGTTCAAACAGCGTTGGTTGAAAATGCAATGATTTTTGTCACTAATAGTTGGCAAGAAATGGGCGGTTAGACAATACGGAACTGTTTGCTCACTCTGTTCTCAAGCATTCAGGCCTCGAGATGCCAGAAACAGCCGGTAGTAGAAATGAGCTGGTTTTACTACCTCAACAAGTTAGAAATAGCGAAAAATTTGAAGATATCTTGAATATTATAATGAAAATGAAGACTTGGAGGATGCAATTATTGGTAGCATGATATGAAGGCAGTCCATTATCTACACTGGGCTCCTGTGCTAATTTTGTTCATTTACAGTCAATCATAAAAGCATAGCCGATTAATTCCTCTGATAATCATTAGGAACTAAAACACAGTTTTATAGTACTGTAGCGGTATTGGTTCTGTTTGAATTTGTTATGTATTTCATTTAAATATATAAATTGTTACTCAGTAAAGGTTGTTTGTTTTTTTATACTTTTTAACTATTTCTGTGGCATGTGGCCAAGTGGTTAAGGTGTTGGACTAGTGATCTGAAGGTCGTGAGTTTGAGCCCCAGCCAAGGCAGTGTGTTGTGTCCTTGAGCAAGGCACTTAACCACACATTGCTCCAGTCCACCCAGCTGAAAATAGGTACTGGCAAAATGCTGGGTGTTAACCTCGTGGTAGACTGGCGTCCTATCCAGAGGAAGGGGGGAATTCTTGTTAGTTAATTATTGTCACATGCATATGGCCTTCAGACACAAAAGCAGAATCAGGCCATTCAGCCTATCAAAGCTCTCCACTATTTAATCATGGCTGATTTATTATCCCTCTCAACCCCATTCTCCTGCCTTCTCACGTAACCTTTGACACCCTGATTAATCAAGAACCTATCAACCTCCACTTTAAATATACCCAATGACTTGGCTTCCATAGCCATCTGAGACAATGAATTTCACATACTCACAGAGTCTGGCTAAAGAAATTCCCCTTCATCTCTACTTTAAAGGGACATCTTTCTATTCTGAGGCTTTGCTCTCTGATCCTAGACTTCCCACTATTCAAAACATCCTCTCAACATCCACTCTAGAATAATCCCTCATTCTTCTAAACTCCAATGAGTATAGACACAAAGCCATCAAACACTCCTCATATATTAACTTTGTCCTGACGAAGGGTCTTGGCCCGAAACGACGACAATGCTTCTCTCTATAGATGCTGCCTGGCCTGCTGTGTTCCACCAACATTTTGTGTGTGTTGTTTTCATATATTAACTCTTTCATTCCTGAGATTATTTTCATGAACATTCCCTGGACCCTCTTCAATGCCAGCACATCCTTTCTTAGATAAGATGCCCAAAACACGTACCAGGAAATGGCGGACGCTTGTCGTGTGTCCTATTCACACAGATACACAGAGCAGCGAGGTACAATAATGTCAAACAGTAACAATGCAGAATAAAGTGTACCCAGAAAGTGCAGTGCCGGTAAATGTTAAAGGACAAGATCAACATGAGGTGGATTGTGAGGCCGAGAATCCATCTTATGATACGATAGATCATTTCAAGGTTCTGAAAGCAGTCCTTAACCCTGGTGTGTGCTGTCAAGCTTTTGTAACTTCTGCCCAATAGGAGAGGGGAGAAGAGAGAAAGTCTGGGGTGGGTGGAGTTTTTTATTAGGCTGGCTGCTTAACTGAGGTAGAGAGAAGTGTAGACAGAATCCACAGAGGAGAGGCTTCTTCTCATGATGTGCTGAGCCATGTCTACAACCTTCTGCGGTTTCCTGCGGTCACTAAGAACCCAGCAGCAACAAGGTTTGGATATCCCAATACAATGTATTTGTCCGGGACCCTGAGGACTCCTGAAAGTACATGAGAAACTGTGCTAATAGAAAGAGGAATTTCAAGGCAGCGCTGCACCTTGTCCTGTTAGATAGGAAGCTAATAAAGACCTTTAAGATAGAGTATGTTTATATTGAACTCAATGACACATTAAGCAACATTGTCCAATATTAAATCATGCAGGGGCAAGGACAAGGAAATTTGAATTCTCTCCATGTGACGGATGTACCCACCCTACCAAATGCCTGCAGATTATTGGTTGCTTTCCACTTATCTCACAGATAGGCACAGTCAACAGCACAAAGAGCAAAGTGCAACATGCCTCAAAGCACGTTGAAATTGCTGTTTCGAAATCACAGAAAAGGTCATTTTGATCTTCACCCTGGAGGTTTCAACAGACAGTGTTGATTTAACAATATCCCACGCGCCCAGAGCCACTGCATTTAATCGAGAGCTACTCACATTGTTTGAACAATGCAACCACGCACACTGCATCGGCCGGCCTCTACCCCACCTGAGGACCCAGCAGTACAGACAACTCCTTTGAACATCGTACTCCACTCCAGCAGTCACAATACTACTACTGTAGGCTTTCACAACTAACACGTCGTCAGGGCTTTCAAGTTTAAGAAAACTGTAACATTTATTGAACTCCAAGACCTGAAGACAAAGCACACTAAAATCCTCTACTTAATTACCTTATCACGTCAGACCAGACGCTAAAGTGAACCCAGCTCGATGTTGGTGGCTGGTCTGACGTGATAAGGTAAATCAAATCAGTGAGGTCTGTGCTGGGCAGTGCCCTGGCACCAACAAGCAAGCCCACAACTCACTAACCCTGACTACCATATTCGTCAGAGCTCCGGAGGAAGCCACGGGCTCAGGGGGAGAGAAAGCAGAAACTCCTCACAGACAGCAGCGGAAATTGACGGTGCCTATCCATGAGGTAAGGAGAAGGCAGCCAATAATCGCATGAATTAACCACGCTGGAGGTGTGAAGCATCGTGCTAACCACTACACAACTGTGCCACCCCCGAGGATATTAGTAACGAGTCTGAATAAGCCAGAAATGGCATGGTCGCTAATATCTGTGTTTTCAATTCCAATCCTTACTGAAAAGAAAATCTGGAATAGACTTAGCACAGGAAGGCCCACAGTACTGTGCCAAGCTGACTAAGCTTTATCTCCTAATCTCTTGTCTCGGTGCACGGTCCCTATCCCACCATTCTCTGTAAATATGTTTGCCTATGCAAGAGCCCCGTAGACAGCTCTGTTGTATCTGGCTCCATCAACACCCACAGATGCCGCTACCCACTCCCCTCGCACTTCACCTTTCAACCCTGCTATGTGCTTCATTTATCTCTCAGATAATTATATAGAAACTTATCTTAGGTCTTGCTTCACTCCACAGAAAACAACCCAAGTTTGGAAAACATCTCATTATATCGCATGCCCTCTAATCCAGGCTGTGCCCTGTCAAACCTGTTCTGCACCCTCTCCCCAGCCTCCGCATCCTTCCTGTAGCGGGGCGATCAGAACCGAATACGATTCTCCAGTTTTATAAAACTTCCCCATTCCTGAACTCAGTGCCTTGACTAACAAGAGCGAGTGTGCCACGTGACCTCTTTTCCACCCCATCGACTTGTGAAGCTGCTTTCTCAGGAAGCTCCCACCCAGGCCCAAAATTCATAAGCGACAAGGATGTCCCTGGAACTGGACGACCTGAGTCACTGGGAAGGTTTTTCCCTCGAGCACAGGAGATCTGGCAGAGGCAGACAAACTTGGGAGAGATACAGGCAGGCTTTCATCCCCTTAGGCTGGATGAGCCTAGAATTAGAGGGCATGGGTGAAGGGTGAAAGGTGAAAAGTTTAAGGGGAGCACGAGGAGGAAATCCTTCACTCAGAGCGCAGTGACTGTGTAATAGGCTGCCAGCAGAAGTGGTGGATACAGGTTGAATTTTAACATTTAAGATAAATGTGGATAGGTACATGGATGTGAGGAGCATAAAGGGTGATCAGATCAGGCAGAAGAACAGTTTGGCATGGACTAGATGGAACAAGGAGCCTGTTTCTGGGCTGTATGTCTCTATGACTCTGTCCCTCTATACATCATCACTGTTATGAACCCTGTCATTAACTGTGAAATTCCCTCCACCGCTGACACCTGTAGTGTATCATTTCAGCATTTCAGTATTTCAGTAACATTGGAGTAATAGTGTAAATATATTGTTTGTTCAAACATTCCTTGTTTGTTTACATAATTCATTATGGGTTATATGTAAAAGTACGCAATTGGCATACATAATTATGCCAACGCGTCATATGGGAAGGGGAACGCCTCACTAAAAAAAATTTAAGTAGGCAAGTATCCTGGCTCCTGTGTTTTCCTCTCGATTAGTTTCTAGAGTTACAAAGCAAGGCAGCACCCACCACTCCATGTAACAAAAAATCTTGCCCCCCACATCTCCTTCCAACTTTCCCCCTCTCACTTTAAATGCAAGCCCTCCGGATCTTCCCAAGTACAGAACTCACCCTTGCTACATATATTTGTAAAGTTACTCTTTCCTTGTGGTGCAAGCTCAGAATCCTTGTACTCAGGACGTGTCCTTGGTAATCCTCTGCTCATAGCTGCTTCTTATCAGTTTGAACACGCTGATACCAGATCCATTTTTCATGACTCAGTTATGGTTTAGAGAAAACCACAGTAAATCATCCATCAAAACACAAAGCAGAAAGTTATGAATTCCACAGCAATGTGTTAAATGTTATCATGAATTATTTTAACCAAAAAGGTCAAGAAGAGAAACTCAAAGCCAAACGGAGTGGCCGTGGATACGTTGGTGCCAGCAGCATAGTGACACTCGTGGGCGGCCCAGCAAAAACCTTGCTGATTTGATTTGACAGAAAGTGAAACATTTCACTGCATGTTTCGACGGGCATGTGAGATATAAAGCTGATGAGTTAAAGCTTTTTCCAAGGATCGTCACCTAGTCGTGGTGGACAGGCTTGTGAGATCCTGAGTACGATGCTGACTACAGCTTAGCTCCTGATAGGGTCACCCATGGCGGTAAGGTCAAAGGGCAACCCAACCAAGACCAAAACGGGGGAGCTGGTGGAAGATGATGACACATCACCATGGCAGAGAAGGTGGAGAGAGGCTGCATCAGTGAGGGGTCCCCAGTCCTCCTGCACTCCATGCCACTGGACTCTGACCCCGATCTGTCAAGGCCTGTGCATCAGCCTCCCCATGTTAAACAACGTCACACACAGGCATTCTCCATTAAGGGAATGCAACGCTTTAGGAAAACATCATAGTCATCTTGAGCGATCACACTACTACTGTTAATCTTTTAAAACTCCGTCACACTTGTGGATACAAAACTGTGAATTACTGGCTGTAATGTGACTGAGTGCAGAATGCTATAGTTGCTGGAAAATCTGCAATAAAGCCATAAAGAGCTGAAAATATTCATAAGGTAAGGCAGCATCCACAGAGGTGAAATAACTTTTAAGGTCACTGACCTTTCATATGGTCATTTGTAACTTGAGCAATGGGGCAAAATTGGCTGCTGATGCTGGAAATGTAGAGCAGTTCAGGCAGCATCTACGCAGGGAAATGGACAATCAACTGCTAGTTCAAGGAAATATTGAATTAATAGAGTTCAATCTGGAAAAATGAGAAGAAGGAACAAATTTGAAGGCAGGGTTAATGGCAGGATTCTTAGCAGTGCAGAAGAACCGAGGTTCACATTTATACACCACTCAGAGTTGCCACACGCAATTTGACAGATGGTTAAGAAGGTGTACGGTGTGCTGCCCTTCATTAGTTCAGGAACTGAGTTCGGTATTAGGGAACTGAGTTAAGAACCGTGAGGTAATGTTGCAACTTTATAACTCTGGTTAGACCACACTTTGCGTTCATTTCTGGTCACCTCATTATAGGAAGGATGTGGAAGGTATAGAAACGGTGCAGAGGAGATTTACCAAGATGCTGCCTGGATTGGACAGAATTATTTTATGAGGAGAGGTTGAGAAAGCTGGGCTTTTCTCTTTAGACCAAAGAAGGATGAGAGACAGCTTGATTGAGGTGAATAAGGTAAAAGGTATTGTTAGAGCAGACAAACAATGCCTTTTTGCCCAGGCTGGAAATGGCTAATGCAAGGAGGCATCATCTTAAGGTGATTGGAGGAAAGTAAAGGGGGATGTCAGAGGTAGTTTTTTTGTTACTCAGAGTGGGCAGTGCAGGGATGCTGCAGATACATTAGGGACATGTAAGACAATCTTAGAAAGGCACATGGATGAAAGAAAACTGGAGGATTATGTGGAGCATAATTGATCTTGGAGTAGGTTAAAAGGTGAACACATTGTGAGCCCACACTGTGCATATTGCTCTATGTTCCATCAATCAAAAATTGATCTGTTCAATATCTCCTTTAAAGTACCACTCAAAGTAACACAACAGAAGGACAATAAACTTCAACACTTAGTGCCACTTCAAGACCAGTGAGATATTCGTGTTTTCTTGATGAGACAATACTGAAAGCAACCAAGTTCTGCCTTCCAAGTCAACTGATTCAGTGGTTCAGTTGTCCCTGAATCTACCCAGGTTTTGTCCTCATGTCCCTACAGCGGAAAGTGGCAATGGAGGTCGACACAACATTGCGCCTGTGCAAAGATCCATGTTTTTCATAACCTGTTACACTGTGCTCCATCACCACAGGCATCCTCTTACCTTGCAAATCCGGGCCACCCTGGTCACCAGTGGCTTTCCATTAAATGCATTCTCTTCCCCCAGCTTCTCCGTGAAGAACAGGTAAATCTTGTCGTCGTCACCCACAGAGCTGTTGACACTCTCCCTCAGTAACACTGAGTCGATGAAGTCTGGCTCTGAAATGAAGAGAGAGAGCAGTGAGCACGCGTAAGAGTCGCTGACTGAGACAAATGCACAAGACACATCAACAGAGGCTGTGAGTGGTGGGTGTGGACCAGCACAGACTCCTCTTTACTCCTTCAAGAGCCAGTCTCATCCCATTCCCAGCATTCTGTTTCCATTTCACTGAGGTGGATTCAGTGGCTATCCCTCCCCACCATCAGGAGGTGCTGCCTCAAGAAAGTTACAACCATCATCAACAATCCAGGCCATTCCAGATGGTACCTACAGCAGGTACTGACTCAAGATGGCCACATCTTTCATCACCGATCCCCACCA
The DNA here is from genome assembly GCF_030144855.1 of Hypanus sabinus. NCBI lineage: Eukaryota > Metazoa > Chordata > Chondrichthyes > Myliobatiformes > Dasyatidae > Hypanus > Hypanus sabinus. The sequence goes on from NC_082727.1 coordinate 9,719,932, forward strand.
TCCGGCCCATTCCATCTTCTTGCATCTACCGTTGGGCAGGAGGTACAGAGGCCTGAAGTTCCACCCCATAGATTCAGAACAGCTGCTTCCCTTCAACTATTTGATTCTTGAACCAACGGGTTCAACCCTAATCAGCAGAGTACAGCAAAGTTCTGATCACCTGCACTAAAATGGACCTTGTCTTTTTTGTTATGATAGTGTTCCTCTTGTAAAACTTGTGATCAATATAAATTTATGTTTTTCTTGTAAATGCCAGTAGGTACCTGGTGACACTGATGTTCTTTCAATTGTGCCTGGATTTGTGTATATAGCAATAAACTTGACTTTGTCTTTGATTTTAAACTTGGGACTCTGAACCAGGACAATAAAATGGAAGCGTAAGAAAGTGGAGATGCTGTAATCTGCAATAAACTGCCAGAAGAGCTCACCTCAGAGCTCAGAGAAGTTGTTACCCAGTCTGGCAGTCCTAGTCTTCCTGCCGTAGGTGTCAAAGAGACTGCGGGATGGGTGTAGGGATGCTCGGCAATGCTTCAGGCCCTTCGTCGGCAACACTCCCAGTAAATGGGGAAATAGGGAGGAGGGAGGCCCAGTGATCCTCTTGGCAGTTTTTACTGTCCTCTGTAGGGTCTTGCCATCCAATGCCTTGCAGCTTCTGTACCACACAATGACGCAGTCAGACAGAACAATCGCACCGGTGTTCTTGTAGGAAGTTGTTATGGGGACAGGGAGCCTCGCACACCCCAGGAAGTGTAGACGCTGTGGTGACCAGTGAGGAGGTGTTGTGGGTCCATGTTAGATCATCCGCTATTTGCACATCAACGAACTTTGTGCTCTTCACTCCCTCCACGGCACAGCCATTCAGGTGCACTGCAGAATGGTCAACCTGCATTTTACTCGTGTCTATAATCATCTCTTTAGTCTTGTCGACATTGAGACTCAGGTCGCTCTCTCCATTTGACAAGCCCGTCTTCCTCCTCTCCGTACCAGACTCATCATTGTTGCTGACGAGGCCCACCACTGTTGAACTTGAGGATGATCAGTGAACTTGAGGGTGTGGCTGGAGATGAACCGGGCAGGGCAGTTGAGAGCCAGCAGCAGACTGAACACACAACCCTGGGGGCACCAGTGTTCAGCACGACTTAGCTTGAGGTGTTGCTGCCAACTCAGACTGACTGGGGTCTCTCCGTCAAGAAGTTACAGAGAGGAGCGTTGAGTCCCAGCGAGGACAGTTTACCCACCAGCCTCTGAAGTATGATTGTATCAAATGCTGAGCTGAAATCGATGAACATCCTGGTCTATAATGCATGGTTTTCTAGGTGGGACCAGGATGGAAAGGAGGACGAATGCCATGGCAATATCGGTGGACTGGATTGACTGGTGGGCAAATTGGAAAGGGTCCTATGGAGCTGGAAGCTGGGATTTTGGAAGATTCAATATCAACTGCTCAAAGCAGTTCAGACAGACAGACAGACAGACTTTATTGATCCTGAGGGAAAATGGGTTTCATTACAGCCGCACCAACCAAGAATAGTGTAGAAATATAGCAATATAAAGCCATAAACAATTAAATAATAATAAGTAAATTATGCCAAGTGGAAATTAGTCCAGGACCAGCCTATTGGCTCAGGGTGTCTGACACTCCGAGGGAGGAGTTGTAAAGTTTGATGGCCACAGGTAGGAATGACTTCCTGTGACGCTCAGAGTTACATCTCGGTGGAATGAGTCTCTGGCTGAATGTACGCCTGTGCCTAACCAGTATGTTATAGAGTGGATGGGAGACATTGTCTAAGATGGCATGCAACTTGGACAGCATCCTCTTTTCAGACACCACCGTCAGAGTCCAGTTCCACACCCACAACATCACTGGCCTTACAAATGAGTTTGTTGATTCTGTTGGTATCTGCTACCCTCAGCCCGCTGCCCCAGCACACAACAGCAAACATGATAGCACTGGCCACCACAGCCTCGTAGAACATCCTCAGCATCGTCCGGCAGATGTTAAAGGACCTCAGTCTCCTCAGGAAGTAGAGACGGCTCTGACCCTTCTTGTAGATAGCCTCAGTGTTCTTTGACCAGTCTAGTTCATGATTGTTAAAGTGACTCCAGTGGGCAGTAATCATTCCGGCCAGTTGCCATCGTTCTCTGGCCACTGGATTGATGGTGGCTACCTTGAAGCCTGCAGGGACACTGGACCATTTCAGAGAGATGTCCATCAACACAATGATTTCATCCTGAGTCATTAGATGAGTTGTAGTGTTTAGGAGAGCTTCCATCATCGGCATTTCCAAACCAGGTTTCAGATCTGTGGCACGGTTTTCCTGCCCAGGAGGCTCGGCCAAAGTCCGGAATGATGCATAAATAACAGTAACAAAATCACTGGAAGACCACAAAGACAAGATGAATAAAGACAAAGAAGCTGTGAGTACTAAACTGAAAACTCAAAGTAGACAGAGAGGGAAATTCCCTGACAAGAGCAGCTTATGACACGGTACGATTTATGATGTGAGAATGAAACTACAAAAATAGTTAAACTACACAGGGCGATACAGTGGCATAGCGGTCAGCACGCTGCCTTACAGTACACCAGGTGTAAGATCAGGGTTCGATTCCCGTTGTTGTCTGTATGGATTTTACAGTACACCAGGTGTAAGATCAGGGTTCGATTCCCGTTGTTGTCTGTATGGATTTTACAGTACACCAGGTATAAGGTCAGGGTTCGATTCCCGTTGTTGTCTGTATGGATTTTACAGTACACCAGGTATAAGATCGGGGTTCGATTCCCATTGTTGTCTGTATGGATTTTACAGTACACTGGGTGTAAGATCCGGGTTCGATACCCATTGTTGTCTGTATGGATTTTACAGTACACCAGGTATAAGATCGGGGTTCGATTCCCGTTGTTGTCTGTATGGATTTTACAGTACACCAGGTATAAGATCGGGGTTCGATTTCCATTGTTGTCTGTACGGATTTTACAGTACACCAGGTGTAAGATCAGGGTTCGATTCCCGTTGTTGTCTGTATGGATTTTACAGTACACCAGGTATAAGATCGGGGTTCGATTTCCATTGTTGTCTGTACGGATTTTACAGTACACCAGGTATAAGATCGGGGTTCGATTCCCGTTGTTGTCTGTATGGATTTTACAGTACACCGGGTGTAAGATCAGGGTTCGATTCCCGTTGTCTGTATGGATTTTACAGTACACCGGGTGTAAGATCAGGGTTCGATTCCCGTTGTCTGTATGGATTTTACAGTACACCGGGTGTAAGATCAGGGTTCGATTCCCGTTGTTGTCTGTATGGATTTTACAGTACACCAGGTATAAGATCGGGGTTCGATACCCGTTGTTGTCTGTATGGATTTTACAGTACACCGGGTGTAAGATCAGGGTTCGATTCCCATTGCTGTCTGTATGGATTTTACAGTACACCGGGTGTAAGATCAGGGTTCGATTTCCATTGTTGTCTGTATGGATTTTACAGTACACCAGGTGTAAGATCGGGGTTCGATTCCCGTTGTTGTCTGTATGGATTTTACAGTACACCAGGTATAAGATCAGGGTTCGATTTCTGTTGTTGTCTGTATGGATTTTACAGTACACCGGGTGTAAGATCAGGGTTCGATTCCCATTGCTGTCTGTATGGATTTTACAGTACACCGGGTGTAAGATCAGGGTTCGATTTCCATTGTTGTCTGTATGGATTTTACAGTACACCAGGTGTAAGATCGGGGTTCGATTCCCGTTGTTGTCTTTATGGATTTTACAGTACACCAGGTATAAGATCAGGGTTCGATTTCTGTTGTTGTCTGTATGGATTTTACAGTACAGCGGGTATAAGATCGGGGTTCGATTCCCGTTGTTGTCTGTATGGATTTTACAGTACACCGGGTATAAGATCAGGGTTCGATTCCCGTTGTTGTCTGTATGGATTTTACAGTACACTGGGTGTAAGATCAGCATTCGATTCCCGCTGCTATCTTTACGGATTTTATAGTACACCAGGTGTAAGATCAGGGTTCGATTCCCGTTGTTGTCTGTATGGATTTTACAGTACACTGGGTGTAAGATCAGCATTCGATTCCCGCTGCTATCTTTACGGATTTTACAGTACACCGGGTATAAGATCAGGGTTCGATTCCCGTTGTTGTCTGTATGGATTTTACAGTACACCAGGTATAAGATCGGGGTTCGATTCCCATTGTTGTCTGTATGGATTTTACAGTACACCAGGTATAAGATCAGGGTTCGATTCCCATTGTTGTCTGTATGGATTTTACAGTACACTGGGTGTAAGATCAGGGTTCGATTCCCATTGTTGTCTGTATGGATTTTACAGTACACCGGGTATAAGATCAGGGTTCGATTCCAGTTGTTGTCTGTATTGATTTTACAGTACACCGGGTATAAGATCAGGGTTCGATTCCCGCTGTTGTCTGTATGGATTTTACAGTACACTGGGTGTAAGATCGGAGTTCGATTCCCATTGCTGTCTGTATGGATTTTACAGTACACCAGGTGTAAGATCAGGGTTCGATTTCTGTTGTTGTCTGTATGGATTTTACAGTACACTGGGTGTAAGATCGGAGTTCGATTCCCATTGTTGTCTGTATGGATTTTACAGTACACCAGGTGTAAGATCGGGGTTCGATTCCCGTTGTTGTCTTTATGGATTTTACAGTACACCAGGTATAAGATCAGGGTTCGATTTCTGTTGTTGTCTGTATGGATTTTACAGTACACCGGGTGTAAGATCAGGGTTCGATTCCCGTTGTTGTCTGTATGGATTTTACAGTACACCGGGTGTAAGATCAGGGTTCGATTCCCGTTGTTGTCTGTATGGATTTTACAGTACACCGGGTATAAGATCGGGGTTCGATTCCCGTTGTTGTCTGTATGGATTTTACAGTACACCAGGTATAAGATCGGGGTTCGATTCCCATTGTTGTCTGTATGGATTTTACAGTACACCAGGTATAAGATCGGGGTTCGATTCCCATTGTTGTCTGTATGGATTTTACAGTACACCAGGTATAAGATCAGGGTTCGATTTCTGTTGTTGTCTGTATGGATTTTACAGTACACTGGGTGTAAGATCAGCATTCGATTCCCGCTGCTATCTTTACGGATTTTATAGTACACCAGGTGTAAGATCAGGGTTCGATTCCCGTTGTTGTCTGTATGGATTTTACAGTACACTGGGTGTAAGATCAGCATTCGATTCCCGCTGCTATCTTTACGGATTTTACAGTACACCGGGTATAAGATCAGGGTTCGATTCCCGTTGTTGTCTGTATGGATTTTACAGTACACCAGGTATAAGATCGGGGTTCGATTCCCATTGTTGTCTGTATGGATTTTACAGTACACCAGGTATAAGATCGGGGTTCGATTCCCATTGTTGTCTGTATGGATTTTACAGTACACTGGGTGTAAGATCAGGGTTCGATTTCCATTGTTGTCTGTATGGATTTTACAGTACACCGGGTATAAGATCAGGGTTCGATTCCAGTTGTTGTCTGTATTGATTTTACAGTACACCGGGTATAAGATCAGGGTTCGATTCCCGCTGTTGTCTGTATGGATTTTACAGTACACTGGGTGTAAGATCGGAGTTCGATTCCCATTGCTGTCTGTATGGATTTTACAGTACACCAGGTGTAAGATCAGGGTTCGATTTCTGTTGTTGTCTGTATGGATTTTACAGTACACTGGGTGTAAGATCGGAGTTCGATTCCCATTGCTGTCTGTATGGATTTTACAGTACACCAGGTATAAGATCAGGGTTCGATTCCCATTGTTGTCTGTATGGATTTTACAGTACACCAGGTGTAAGATCAGGGTTCGATTTCTGTTGTTGTCTGTATGGATTTTACAGTACACCAGGTGTAAGATCAGGGTTCGATTCCCGTTGTCTGTATGGATTTTACAGTACACCCGGTGTAAGATCAGGGTTCGATTCCCGTTGTTGTCTGTATGGATTTTACAGTACACCGGGTGTAAGATCCGGGTTTGATTCCCGTTGTTGTCTGTATGGATTTTACAGTACACCAGGTGTAAGATCAGCATTCGATTCCCGTTGTTGTCTGTATGGATTTTACAGTACACCAGGTGTAAGATCAGGGTTCGATTTCTGTTGTTGTCTGTATGGATTTTACAGTACACCGGGTGTAAGATCAGGGTTCGATTTATGTTGTTGTCTGTATGGATTTTACAGTACACCAGTTGTAAGATCAGGGTTCGATTTCTGTTGTTGTCTGTATGGATTTTACAGTACACCGGGTGTAAGATCAGGGTTCGATTCCCGCTGTTGTCTGTATGGATTTTACAGTACACCAGGTATAAGATCGGGGTTCGATTCCCATTGTTGTCTGTATGGATTTTACAGTACACCGGGTATAAGATCAGGGTTCGATTCCCGCTGTTGTCTGTATGGATTTTACAGTACACCAGGTATAAGATCGGGGTTCGATTCCCATTGTTGTCTGTATGGATTTTACAGTACACCGGGTATAAGATCAGGGTTCGATTCCCGTTGTTGTCTGTATGGATTTTACAGTACACCAGGTATAAGATCGGGGTTCGATTCCCATTGTTGTCTGTATGGATTTTACAGTACACCGGGTATAAGATCAGGGTTCGATTCCCGCTGTTGTCTGTATGGATTTTACAGTACACTGGGTGTAAGATCGGGGTTCGATTCCCGTTGTTGTCTGTATGGATTTTACAGTACACTGGGTGTAAGATCAGGGTTCGATTTCCATTGTTGTCTGTATAGATTTTACAGTACACCGGGTATAAGATCAGGGTTCGATTCCCGCTGTTGTCTGTATGGATTTTACAGTACACTGGGTGTAAGATCGGAGTTCGATTCCCATTGCTGTCTGTATGGATTTTACAGTACACCAGGTGTAAGATCAGGGTTCGATTTCTGTTGTTGTCTGTATGGATTTTACAGTACACTGGGTGTAAGATCGGAGTTCGATTCCCATTGCTGTCTGTATGGATTTTACAGTACACCAGGTGTAAGATCAGGGTTCGATTCCCGTTGTTGTCTGTATGGATTTTACAGTACACCGGGTGTAAGATCAGGGTTCAATTCCCGTTGTTGTCTGTATGGATTTTACAGTACACCGGGTGTAAGATCAGGGTTCGATTCCCGTTGTTGTCTGTATGGATTTTACAGTACACCGGGTGTAAGATCAGGGTTCGATTTCCATTGTTGTCTGTATGGATTTTACAGTACACTGGGTGTAAGATCAGCATTCGACTCCCGTTGTTGTCTGTATGGATTTTACAGTACACCAGGTGTAAGATCAGGGTTCGATTTCTGTTGTTGTCTGTATGGATTTTACAGTACACCGGGTGTAAGATCAGGATTCGATTTCTGTTGTTGTCTGTATGGATTTTACAGTACACCAGTTGTAAGATCAGGGTTCGATTTCTGTTGTTGTCTGTATGGATTTTACAGTACACCGGGTGTAAGATCAGGGTTCGATTCCCGCTGTTGTCTGTATGGATTTTACAGTACACCAGGTACAAGATTGGGGTTCGATTCCCATTGTTGTCTGTATGGATTTTACAGTACACCGGGTATAAGATCAGGGTTCGATTCCCGTTGTTGTCTGTATGGATTTTACAGTACACTGGGTGTAAGATCGGGGTTCGATTCCCGTTGTTGTCTGTATGGATTTTACAGTACACCAGGTATAAGATCGGGGTTCGATTCCCATTGTTGTCTGTATGGATTTTACAGTACACCAGGTATAAGATCAGGGTTCGATTTCTGTTGTTGTCTGTATAGATTTTACAGTACACTGGGTGTAAGATCGGGATTCGATTCCCATTGTTGTCTGTAATGATAGTGTACATTTTCCCCATGACCGCGTGGGTTTGCCACGGGTAAAAGCCCTACGGCTTCATGATCACCTGGTTGTGCACAGCTCCAGCGGCCCAGGGTGGGTTCTGACATCTGATTTGTGCACTCCCCAATGACCAAGCGAATCTCCTCCAGAGATGCTCTGTTTGCTCCCAATATCCCAAAGAGGTCAAATGGCCATTGGAAATCATCCCTAGCATTTGTAGATAGTCAGGGGATTGTCAGACCGTACAACATTGCCTTAGATGTACCTATCTAAGAGCCTTTTAAACTCCTCTGTTCTATTTGCCGCCATCACCGTCCGCTCTCTCACCTGCCCGGCACATCTTTAAATGTACTTCCCCCCCCCACCACTCACGTTCTGACAACTCAATATCAATGTTAATCGATTTAATTCCCCTGCTGCTGCAATGGGACGGGATCCCACACCTTTCACTCTGGCCTCAGGAGTATTACTGCGGGCAAAGAACCTCTCCGCGCTCCTTGTGCACGGCCCAGGATTGGAAATGAGAGCACTGTGGCGACCCATTTCCTGGCACATCCGAACCGACTCACAATTTGATAGCCTACGGGGGTTTGCGAGCACAGAGCTTTGGAGCCTCTGCGCCACGGGGGGCAGGTTGAGGGAGGCTTAAAAGTGAGGCTGAAGATTTCGAATAAAGTTTTTTCCTTCGACTGCAGTTACCGACTCCGTGTCGTAATTTTAGCGCTGCGTGTAGCACACCGCTACAATTGGTGACCCCGACGGTCCAAACGAATTTTGGACCAGAAATGACCGACGCCGCCTCTGTTCATGCGGTTTCGTTGAAACTGCCGGGTTTCTGGACACAGCGCTCGAACCTATGGTTCCAGCAAGCCGAAGCCCAATTCCATGTTCGCCAGATCACCTCAGAAGACACCTGCTACTACTACGTGGTGAGCTCCCTCGACCAGGACACAGCGGCCCAGGTCGCGGAGTTCGTACAGTCGCCCCCGGCAGACGGCAAGTACACGGAATTCAAAGCCCTCCTCCTCAGGACTTTCGGACTCTCACGGCGCGAGCGGGCTGCCCGTTTACTGCACCTGGATGGCTTGGGCGACTGACCTCCATCGGCTTTAATGAATGAGATGTTGTCTCTCGCCGACGGACACACACCCTGCCTCATGTTTGAGCAGGCATTCCTGGAGCAGCTGCCCGAGGACATACGCCTGCTGCTGTCCGACGCGGATTTCAGTGACCCCCGGAAGGTGGCAGCCCGGGCGGACTTGCTGTGGAACGCCAAAAAGGTGAGCGAGGCGTCCATCGCACAGATCTCCCGGCAGCAAACCAGTCCAGGCCCGGCCGCAGAGCCCGCCAACCCCCGGCCCAATGAACACTGGTGCTTCTACCACCAGCGGTGGGGCGCCGAAGCCCGCCGTTGTCGCCCACCCTGCAAGTTCCCGGGAAACGCCAGGGCCAGCCGCCGCTGATGGCTATGGCGGCTGGCCATCGGGATAGCCTCCTGTATGTGTGGGACAGAAGGTCGGGACGCCGGTTTTTGGTCGATACTGGGGCTGAGATCAGTGTTTTACCCCCGACGAGTTACGACACCCACAGCAGGGCACCGGGTCCCCCCCTGAGGGCCATGAATGGCAGCACAGTAAGGACCTATGGCACCCGTCAGGTGCAGCTACAGTTCGGCTCCAGCCAGTTCACGTGGGACTTCACACTGGCCGCCGTAGCCCAACTGCTTCTGGGTGCGGATTTTTTGCAGTCTCACAGCCTACTGGTCGACCTGCCCAGGAAGAGACTGGTCCACGCCGAGACCTTTCAGACGTTCTCCCTGGGTGCAGCCCAGTTGCCAGCCCCTCACCTCGACTCCATCACGCTGTCCGACAACGACTTCACCAGGGTCCTGGTGGATTTCCCATCGGTTCTGGCACCGCAATTCACAGCGGCCATGCCCAGGCACGGCGTACAGCACCACATCCCGACCCAGGGACCACCCCTCCACGCCCGCGCTCGGTGGCTTCCCCCGGACAAGCTCCGACTGGCGAAGGAGGAGTTCCAGAGGATGGAGGAATTGGGGATCATCCGGCGGTCCGACAGCCCATGGGCCTCCCCCCTGCACATGGTGCCCAAAGCGACGGGGGGCTGGAGACCGTGCGGCGACTACCGCAGGCTGAACGAGGCTACCACACCGGACCGCTACCCTGTGCCGCACATTCAGGACTTTGCAGCAAACCTGCACGGCGCACGGATCTTCTCCAAGGTAGACCTCGTCCGAGGGTACCATCAAATCCCGATGCATCCTGACGACGTCCCCAAAACGGCTCTCATCACCCCGTTTGGCCTTTTCGAGTTCCTCCGCATGCCGTTCGGCCTGAAGAATGCCGCACAGACGTTCCAGCAGTTAATGGACACGGTGGGACGGGACCTGGACTTCGCGTTCATCTATTTGGATGACATCCTCATAGCCAGCAGCAGTCATCAGGAGCATCTGTCCCACCTCCGGCCTCAGGAGTAATACTGCGGGCAAAGAACCTCTCCACGCTCCTTGTGCACGGCCCAGGATTGGAAATGAGAGCACTACAATTAATCCGGATTCTGTTTGGAAACTCACGTCGAGAGCCAGCCGACAGCCTGCTGCATTAGGCTGGGCCTCAGCTCAAACACGACTTGAAAGGGGAGCACTTCACACTACCGTCTGATCGGCTTGGCTTTGGGAGCCTCACACTCAGCTCCGGGCTCAGGAATGTCTCTGCTGCGCACGGAGACTCATAATCTGATCAGCTAAATCACAAAGGAAACATTAAACAGATATTCACAAGGGCAAATGTGCTCAGAGAGAGTCAGAGGAAGGGGATTACACTATCTCCCTTTGAACAGAGCTTCCCCAGAGAAGAGCATTACTAAAACTACCCTTAATTACACAGATAACCCCATCTTATCATATATTTAAACTCAAATATAATTACATAAAATTATACCAATTTTCCACTACAGCATATTTTCATTTCATGTGTTTAGTATCGAATCCATCATTTCCTCTATCATTTATCTTTGAAACCATTATCCAATTAATTACTTCATCCACATGCACATTGTCCACACTTCTGGGTTTACTCTCCTTTCAAGCGTGTATTGCACTCCCTTTCCCAAGTTCCTGATGATGACATGGCTCTGTAGAAGAGTCCATGTTCCAAGCTTCCCTGGTAATGCTCTTCAACCCTTTCTCCAGTACGCTGACACCTGCATTGGTGCTGCTTCCTGCACCCATGCTGAGCTTGTCAATTAAATCAACTTTGCCTCCGACTTCCACCCCGCCCTTTAAGTTCATTTGATCCATTTCTGACACGTCCCTTCTCTTTCTAGCTTTCAAGGAGCTGGTGGTGGACCTGAGGAGGGCTAAGGCACCGGTGACCCCTGTTTTCATCCAAGGGGTCAGTGTAGACATGGTGGAGGATTACAAATACCTGGGGATACGAATGGACAATAAACTGGACTGGTCAAAGAACACTGAGGTTGTCTACAAGAAGGGTCAGAGCCGTCTCTACTTCCTGAGGAGACTGAGGTCTTTTAACCTGCTGGAGGATGCTGAGGATGTTCTACGAGTCTGTGGTGGCCAGTGCTATCATGTTTGCTGTTGTGTGCTGGGGCAGCAGGCTGAGGGTAGCAGACACCAACAGAATCAACAAACTCATTCGTAAGGTCAATGATGTTGTGGGGGTGGAACTGGACTCTCTGACGGTGGTGTCTGAAAAGAGGATGCTGTCCAAGTTGCATGCCATCTTGGACAATGTCTCCCATCCACTCCATAATGTACTGGTTAGGCAGAGGAGTACATTCAGCCACTCATTTCACCGAGATGTAACACTGAGAGTCATAGGAAGTCATTCCTGCCTGTGGCCATCGAACTTTACAACTCCTCCCTTAGTGTGTCAGACACCCTGAGCCAATAGGCTGGTCCTGGACTTATTTCCACCTGGCATAATTTACCTATTATTATTTAATTATTTATGGTTTTATATTGCTATATTTCTACCCTATTCTTGGTTGGTGCGACTGTAACGAAACCCAATTTTCCTCAGGATCAATAAAGTCTGTCTGTCTTCCTCTTTTGAGACAAGCTGTCAACCAATATCTTCTGTAAACCTAACACTTCCCATGATAATATTGACTATGCCTCTTCCCTCTGTGAACATGCTATTCCCTTTTCTCAGTTCCTTTGCCTGTTCTCAGGATAAGGCTTTCTTTACCACGACATCAGAGAGGACAAAGGACAGGGTCTCCTTTCCTCCATTATTGATGCTACACTCACTCACATTCACGAACATCCACACTCACCCCATCTTCCCATTGCCTTAACAGGGATAGAGTTCCGCTTGTCCTCACCTACCACCCCTGAACCTCCACTTCCAACTCATCATCCTCCTCAACGTCTGCCATCTCCAAAGGCACCCTACCACCAAACTCCCTCCACTTTTTGCAGAGATCACTCGTCCCTCCCCAGCCCCAGCACGATTCCCTTCAGCCTGCGTGCTGCACCTACCCATTCACCTTCTCCCTCACCTCCATTCAGGGCCCCAAACAATCCTTCCAGGCAAGGCACCAGTGCACCTATAGATCTGCTGGGTCATCTGTTGCGTCTGGAGCTCCTGATAATGACTCCTCTATATCAGCGTGCCCTGTCGTAAATTGGGGGGCGGTTCGTAAGTACCTCCTTTTCATCCAACAAAAGCGGAACCTCCCGGAGGCCAAGCATTTTAATTCCCATTCCCATTCTGACATATCAGTCCATGAGCTCCTCTTGAAGTTCATCTCGCCAAGATGAAGTCTTGAGGTCGAGGAGCAACACCTTATATTCCATCTCGGCAGCCTCCAACCTGATGGAATGAATATCGATTTCCCCTTCCGATAAAACAATTGCTGCCCAACTTCCCCTCTTCTTCTATTCCCCACTCTGTTCTTTTACCTTGTCTTACCTATCACTTCCCCCTGGGTCCCCTCCTCCTTCCCTTTCTCCCATGGTCCACTCTCCTCTCCAGCCCCTGACCTTTCACACACACCTGGTTTTACCTATCACTTCCCCCTGGGTCCCCTCCTCCTTCCCTTTCTCCCATGGTCCACTCTCCTCTCCAGCCCCTGACCTTTCACACACACCTGGTTTTACCTATCACTTCCCCCTGGGTCCCCTCCTCCTTCCCTTTCTCCCATGGTCCACTCTCCTCTCCAGCCCCTGACCTTTCACACACACCTGGTTTTACCTATCACTTCCCCCTGGGTCCCCTCCTCCTTCCCTTTCTCCCATGGTCCACTCTCCTCTCCAGCCCCTGACCTTTCACACACACCTGGTTTCACCTATCAACTTCCAGCCATCCTCCTTCCCTTCCGCCACCTTTTCATTCTGGTCTTCCCTCCATATCCAGTCTGGATGAAGAGTCTCGGCCCCAAACATCGACTGTTTATTCATTTCCACAGATGCTGCCTGGCCTGCTGAGTTTCTCCAGCATTTTCTGTGTGTTGCACTGGATTTCCAGCACCTGCAGACTTTCTCAAGCTTATGACAATATATATAACGAGAACCTAATCATCTCTCTGTTTCCAGACCTGGGCAACTGGATCCTCAATTTCCTCAGTTACAGACCCCAGTCAGTACAGATTGGCAACGTTTCTTCCACACCAACGTCTATGTGCTAGGCCACCTGCTCTACTTGCTTTATACCTATCACTGTGTGTGTAAGTACAACTAAATGCGGTAACACTCCAGAAACAGGACCTTTGGCCGAACCATTAACCTACCCACACTGGGACCATAGCCCTCCATACCTCTGTCATGGGGTAGATCCCAGTCATGTTCCCCTTAAAACTTTCGCCTTTCACACTTAGCCCATGACCTCTAGTTCTAGTCTCACCCAACCTAAATGGAAAAAGCCTGCTTGCATTTACCCTATCTATACCCCTCATAATTTTGTACACCTCTATCAAATCTCCCCTCAGCCTTCACACTCTAGGGAATAAAATCCTGACCTATTCAACCTCTCCTTATAACTCAGGTCCTCAAGTTCTGGCAACATCCTTGTAAATTTTCACCGCACTCTTTCAATTTTATTTACATCAGGTAGGTGCCAGCTGGTGGCGTACTGGCATCAGCGCTGGACGTCGGGGCGAGAGGTCCCGAGTTCGAATCCAGCTGGTGATCTCTTAAAAAAACTCACTTGGCAGGAGGCACTCCTGTAACTTCCCAATACGTCAGAGCAGCGTGGAAGGAAATCGTCCGCTACCTGGAAATCATTCCGGATGCGACATACCTACCCACTCCAAAATAGGCTTTGACAACTTTAACATGACATCTCACCTCATGCTGTATTTAAGTTTGCTGAGGACAGAATGAAAGATGGTGAAGAACTGGCCTGGTGGGGGGGGGAGAGGGAGATCTGCCTGAATGGTGTCACAAAAACCTTTCACTTAAAGTCAGCAAGATCAAATATCTGATTATCGGCAACAGGAGGAAGAGGCTGGAGTTCCATGAGGCAGTCCTCATTATGGGATCGGAGGTGGAGAGGGTCGATAACTATAAATTCCTTTGCATTATCAGAGAAACTGTCCTGGGACGGGCATCACAAAGGCATGTCAGTGCCTCTGCTTCCTGAGAAGTTTTCCTAGGCTCCGCATGTCAACTAAAAGTTTGACAAACTTGTTTAGATGGAGAGAGGAGAGTATCCTAACTGTTTGCCTCGTGGCCTGGTATGAAAGCAGGCATGGAAAAGTCTGCAGAAAGGGGTGGAAACAGCTGAGTCCGTCACAGGAAAAGCCCACTCCATCATTGAGCAAACTGACATGGAGCGTTGCCACAAGAAAGAATCATCCATCATAAGGACCCCCACCACCCAGGCCATGCTCCCTGCTCGTTATTACAATCGGGAAGGAGCTACAGAAGCCTCAGGGCCCACACCAGCGGTTCAGGAGCCGCTATTACACTACAACCATCAGGCTCCTGGATCGATTCTGATAACTTCACTCACTACAACTCTGAGCTGATTCCACTACCCACGGACTCACTTTCAGGGACTCGATATCTCACAGTCTCAGTATTATTTCTTTATTTGCACAATTTGGTTTATTTTGCACATCAGCTGTTTGTCGGTCTTTATGTGCAGTTTTTCAAAATTCTATAGTATATTTTATTTTTCTCTAAATGCCCACAAGAAAATAAATGTCAGGGTAGAGCAACGGAAGATGTATGTAGTTTGATAATAAATTTGAGACATTGGATACGTATTGAGTCATTGATATGGAACTGGTTACTCTCAGTGACTGCACTGGAATGAAACTCCAGTTGTAAATGGCCATCAGACAGATGCTGCAAAACACACAGTGAATAAGCATAACAGTTCTGGAAGAAATTAAACAGAACCAGTTTTTACTTACACAAGAATTCTTTCAGCTCTTGTAATGCGTTTGTTTTCTATATTCTGCAGTACGTTCCAATCTAACACCAGGCGCGTTACAGTGTGCATAGACTTGTTAGTAACCGAGCCTCGTGTGAAAGCCCAAACATGCATCGGCTTGCATTGTGCCAAGAGCTGCAAGCCTCTTCTGACAGAGGGCATCAGGAGTTTAACGCAGCCCTCCTGTTACGGATGTGGTCCAGTGCTCCCGTGAGCTAAGGTAAGGGGACACTGCGACCTTTCGGAATAGAATGTGCTGGAAACATTCAGCTTCTAGGGTTGCTGCCTCCCAGGGTCAATCCTGACCTTCAGTGCTGACTGTGTGGAGTTCGCTAGTTCTCCATGGCTGCAAGGGTTTTCCCAGGTCATCTGGTTTCCTACCACATCCCAAGGAGGTGCATATTAGTGGGCTGGTTGGCCTTAAATACCCTTAGTGTATGGGTGAGTGTTAGAATCTGGGGGGAATTGATAAGAAATGGTCGGGGGTGGTATGGTATTAATGTAATATTGGTGTAAACTGGGTTGGTACCCACTCGCTACCCAATAGGTCTGTTTGCAAGCTTATTGGTGTTCTTAGAGAGAGAATGCACTCTACTGGAGAGTCATGACCTAGTTCTCTCTCCACGGATGCTACCTGGCTTCCTGAGTGTTTCCTACATTTTCTATTTTTGTTGAAGTTTCGCAGAAAGATGACAGCATTACTGAATGACTGAACTGTCCTCCTTACCATTCAACAAGTTAGAAACGGAGTCGTCCATCCTGAACGAACGGTCCTGGAAGTTCCGTTTGATATCCGGCTGTTTGCTTTGGAACCCGTAGAGCGTGGCAGTGTAGATTTTACTGTCTGTGAGAAAGCAGAATTTGGACATTTGAATCATTAACAATATTAATGTTCTACTAGAAACTTGAAAACAACTTCAGAAGTGCGTGATTGATCTTGAGAGCTGTAAGGAATAACTCTGGGAAGCAGGTGTTCGTGACGGATGGGCAAAGGCTCCTCCAATTTAACCCCTCAATGCCCCTGAAATGCCACGCTATTCCATCCTATCAGGGTAATTCCCTGAGTTCCACCCACTGTGCTCCCTGTCTTCTCCACCACCTCAACCTCCACACCTCTTTGTCTCAGTTCTGATGATGGGTCCCGGACCTCAAACAGATGTTGTCTGACCTGCTGAGTTGTTTCAGTTCTTCCTCATTTTATTTCAGACTTCCAGCATTAATTAAAATTAATTGATTGATTTTCACTCCAGCTGGAATCTTCCACTGACTCACAAAACTGGCATTCTCCCATAACGTAACCTGTTCGTCCCATACTCCCTTTAACTCACCCCAGATGTTAATACTCACATACTAGGGGCAATTTTCCAGCTCATATGCCGTAGAGATTTGGGAAGCACCAGCAGTCCCAGGGAAAGCCACATGGTCCACATGGATCAAACCCGGATCGTTGGAACTATTGGGCAGTAGTCCTGGCAACTAGTCTAGCGTGACAGCGCCTCCCAAACCCATGACCTCTGCCACCAAGTAGATACTTTCTGCATGGACTTGAGCAAGCATTTGACAAGGTCTCACGTGGAAGGCTGGTTGGGAACGTTCAGTTGCTTGGCATTCAGAATGAGGTAGTAAATTGGGTTAGACATTGGCTTTGTGGGAGAAGCCAGAGAGTGGCAGTGGATGGTTGGCTCTCTGACTGGAGACCTGTGAGTAGTGTAGCTTCCCTGGGATTGCCGCTGGGTCCGTTGTTGTTTGTCATCTATATCAACAGTCTAGATGATAATGTGGTTAATAGGATCAGCAAATTTGCAGAGGGACACCAAAATCGGGGCGTAGTGGACAGCGAGGAAGACTATGAAAGCTTGCCGTGGGATCTGGACCATCTGGAAAAGTGGCAGATGGGATCTAACGCAAGTGTGAGCTGTCGCACTTTGGGAAGACCAATCAGGGTAGGTTACACGGTGAGCGGAAGGGCACTGAGGAGTGTGGTAGAACAAAGGGATCTGGGAATACAAGTACACAATTCATTGAAAGTCACGACACAGGTAGGTAGAAAGCTTCTGGCACAATGCCTCATAGATCATAAAGACACAGGAGCAGGAGTCGGTCATCCAGCCCGTCAAGCCTACTCCGCCATTCAATAAGACCATGGCTGATCTGACCATGGACTCATCTCCACCTACCTGACTTTTCCCCATAACCTTTAATTCCCCTTAGTACTGAGTGAAGGAGTTGGGATGTTATGTTGAAGTTATATAAGAAACCGATGAGGCGTAATTTGGAGTATTTTTGGTACACAGATTTGGTCACCCACCGACAGGAAAGATGTCAAGAAGATTTACAAGGATGTTGCCAGGACTGGTGGACCTGAGTTATATGGAAAGGTTGAATAGGTTAGGACTTCATTCCTTAGAATATGGGAAGATTTGATAGAGCTACAAGGGGTGATTGATATGTTCGTAGCCTAGGGTAGAAGGAGTCAATTTTAGAAAACCTCGCACATTTATTTTTCAACATAGTCTCCTCCTACATCTACACACTTAGTCCAGCGGTCATGGAGCATACGGATCTTGGACTCATCTCCTTCTACCTTAGGCCACGAACTTATCAATCACCCCTGTTGAGTTAGAACTGCATGTGCATGTAAAGAGAGTTGTATAACTCATCTCTTTCTACCTTAGGCCACAAACTTATCAATCACCCCTGCTGCGGACACTTTCCAGAGGTCCAAGATCCATATGCTCCACGACCGCTGGACTAAGTGTGTAGATGTAGGAGGGGACAATGTTGAAAAATAAATGTGCTAGGTTTTCTAAAATTGACTCCTTCTACCTTAGGCCACAAACATAACAATCACCCCTGGTATACAAAGTTATGAGGGGTGTAGATAGGTGAAAAGTTTAATGGGAACATAATGGCAACATCTTCACTCAGAGGGTTGTGAGAAAGTGGAACGAGCTGCCAACGCAAGTGTCTGCAAATCAATTTCCACATTTAAGAGAAGTTTGGACAGGTACACGGATGCTAAGGGTTTGGAGGGCTGTGGTCCCAACACAGGTCAGTGTAGGCAGTTTAAATGGTTCAGCATGGACTAGATGGGCTGAAGGGCCTGTTTCTAAGCTGTAGTGTTCTATGACTGTGTGACTGTAAGAAAGGACAAGGGCAGCAGGCTCAGGTGAACACCACCACTCTCCACTCTTCGTTGTGTTGGATTGGGGTTGAAATGGTTGTTTTTCTCGTGTTTAACCTTCTCTACGCTTGCTTATATGTTCATGTAGTTACCTGTTGGTCTGTAAATACTCCGTGAGTTTTCAGTAATTGTAGCAGAGCCGGTTCTGTGGTTTCTCTGCAGCCAGCCACACCACTGAACCCAAGAAGGTAACACCAGGAGACATCCGGAGCAGAACCGGCCTGTTCCGCACACCGAGTCCACTCCGTCAGTCAATCGTGGCTGACTCACCTTCCCTCAACCCCATTCTCCCGCCTCTTTCACACGTTTGAAGCCCTTACTAATCAATATACCCAATGGCCTCCATAGTTGTCTGTGGCAATTAATTCCACAGAACCACCACATTCAGGCTGAAAACATTTCTCCCTGTCCTTGTTCTAAACGAACATTCTTTTATTCTGAGTCTATGCCCTCTGGTCCTAGACTCTCCTGCTACGGAAACATCCTCCACGTCGTCCCTATCTAGGCTTTGCAACATTCAACAGGTTTCAAGTCCAGTGAGTCGTCAAACACTGCTCGTCTGTTAACCCTTTCATTCCCAGGATCAACCTCCTCTGGACCGTCTCCAATGCCAGCACATCCCTTCTCGGTTACGGGACCCAAAACTGCTGACAAGACTCCAAATATGGTCAGACAAATGCCTTATCCCAGTCCAGTCAAAATGAATGCTTACCCTACATTTGCCATTTCTTATTACTAACTCACCTTTAGGCAATCGTGTACTAGAACTCCCAAACCCCTTTCTACAGGCTGCCCCTTATCAATGAGGTTTCTCTAATCAAACTAGTTTTTAGTATAATGTGACCACAACTTTTCTCTTTGTCTCCTTTCCCTCTTTCTGGCAGTACAGTGAATTGGTTACAGTTACTGGCAGAGGATGGTATGAACATTGACTTCTCTAACTTCCGTTAATGCCCCTCCTCCCCTTCTTAACCCATCCCTGACATATTGCCTGTTCTCCATCTCCTTCTGGTGCTCCCCTCCCCCTTTCTTTCTCCCAAGGCCTCCCGTCCCCTTCTCCAGCTCTGTATCACTTTCACCAATCACCTTTCCAGCTCTTAGCTTCATCCCACCCTCTCCGATCTTCTCCTATCATTTCCCATTTCCCCCTCCCCCCACTACTTTCAAATCTCTTACTATCTCTCCTTTCAGTTAGTCCTGACGAAGGTTCTCGGCCCGAAACGTTGACAGCGCTTCTCCCTATAGATGCAGCCCGGCCTGCTGCGTTCCACCAGCATTTTGTGTGGTTGCGGTTACTTCTTTGTTATCAACCCCAATAAAATGGCTGTAACCATACATTTCATTCTTGCCTTCTGAAGAACATTCTGGACATGACCTCTAGATCCAACAGCTATCAGTGTCCGAACCCTGGAACTCTGTGTCCAGGAGCATCGTATAAACAACCTCACAAGGATGGTGTGAATGTGGAAGCTTTAGAGAGGGTGCAGGGGAAATCTGCCTGGATTGGAGAGCGTGTCTTATGAGGAAAAGTTGAGTGAGTTAGGGCTTTTCTCTTTGAAGAGGTGACTTGATAAAGAGGCAGAGATAGAGTGGATAATCAACGTATTTTTCCCAGGAGAACGATGGACAATACTAGAGAACATCCTCTTAAGGTGAGTGGAGGAAAGTTTAGGGGGGATTATCAGAGGAAGGTTTTTGTTTTTACACAAAGAGTGATGGGCGTCTGGAATGCACTGTTGTGAATGGGTATATTCGGGGCATTTAAGAGACTCTTAGTAGGACACGTGGCAAGCTGTGTGGGAGGGTAGGGTTTGATTGATCATGGAGGAGGTTAGAAGGCCAGCACAACATTGTGGGCCGAAAGGCCTGTACTGTTCTATGCTATACATTTAAAGACGCAGTGGGTGAAGGAGGTGGCTCAGCACCGTCTTCCCAAGGGTGATCAGGGATGAGCATTAAATACCGCGGCTGACCTAACACTGGGATTCGATTCCCGCTGCTGTCTGTAAGGTTTGTATGCTTTTCCTGTGAGCATGCGAGCTCTGGTTTCTTCCCACCTTCCAAAGGCTTAGGATTAGTAAGTGGTCGACGTGCTACAGAAACGTGGTGACTCCTGCGGGCTGCCCCAGCATAATCCGGAGTAACACACACACAATTCTGGATGAACTCCAGCACAATCTTTGCTGATTTGATTGATGCAAACTAGGTGCTTCGCTGTATGTTTTGATGTTTCAATGTTCATGTGACAAATAAAGCCCATCTTTATGCTGGTCCTGTCAATTATAACCAAAGCCTTTAAAAAAATGATAAATAAAAATTCACGTGTTTGTAGGTAAGAAGCCACAGATATTGAAACAAGTCCTGGTGAGATTGGGGAATGTCTGCTACAACTGCTTAAAAGGAATATGAAGCTTAAATCAGTTCTGGCATACACGGACCTGATTAAACAGAACAGACGTGCTGCAGAGACCAGCAGTGGGGGAAGAGGGAATCCACCACAGCACTACGCATTCATTTCAATTTTGCACCTTTATATTAAGCACAATGGGAATAATACTTCAGCCGGGAGCTCAGCCCACTCAGAATATCTCCCCGAATCTCAAATGCAAGATGAATGCAATTTTACAGTCTTTTATTAAGGGCAGGCACTGCCTTAATTTCTAATTCTAGCTTCCTGGGGCACAATAAAATCTGCTATCAGTTTTTCCTGATGTAAAACTGAGATACAAAAATGCAGCTGAGGATATGACCAATGATTCCCACTCACCAACGATGAGGCCTGTGTATCCAACAGCGGGGTCGTAAGGACATCTCTCTTTTCCCTCAAAGGAAGCCGATAGGGTGAAGCTTTTAACCTCCTTTATGGGATGGCGAGGCGGGTGAGAGGAAGGAATAAAATCAAAGTAATCAGTACAACTGGAGATAGAACACCTCGGACCCGTCAGCCCACAATGCCGTTCCCATCTTATTACCTATGATCAACCCTATCACCTATGATTGTGATCAATCTACCCCTTCCTCCGAGAGAGCCCTTTATTTTTCTGAGTTTCTTAAATGCTTCTAATGTTTCTGCCTCTACCACCTCCTCCCGGCAGGATGTATCACTCACCCGCCACTCCCTGTGTGAAAAACTTACCACTAATGCCCCTCGTACACTTTCCGCCGTTGTTATGCCCCTTCGCGTTAGACATTTCCTCCCCGAGTGGCTGTCCACTCCATCTCTGCCTCTTGTCATCTTGTACACCTCTATCGTCACCTCTCTCGCTCCAAAGAGAAAACCTCGAGTTCGCTCAGCCTATCCTCGTAAGACACGCTCTCTAATCCAGGCAGCACCCTGGTAAATCTCCAAAGCTTCCACATCCTCCCCATAGTGAGGCGACGTGCGGTGAAAGAGAAGGTAATTCTAACAATGCTGGAAGAAATACTTACAATGTAGGCACATTGAGGATAAAATGCATAGGTGCCACAGGTGAGTAAGTGTGTTCCATTGAATCTTTGCAGAAAACGAATGTAGTTATAACAGTCAATCTATAAAGAGCAGAGTATAGGTCAGTATTTAACTTTCCAGGAGTTTATCTCAATATGCCAGCATCTATCAGTGACAACTTCCATCTACATCTTTTGATGCGCAGAGTGTTCCAACATGCTTTAAGGGAGCACCTTAAAGCAAAATTTGACAATAATTATCTGAGGAGGTGTGACAATGGGTCAACAGGCCCACAGTAGGCCTAAAGGCCTATCCTAAAGGCCAAGAAAGGTCTGGGAAATAACTCCAAGGGGCTGAATTGCCTCCCAATGAAAATTTCCACAGCTGAGGTCAAATTTGGTATCTGGGAGTGATGGAAAAATTAAAACAGGAGCTGTACAAGAGGCCAGAGTCGAAGAGAGCTGGAAATCATGGAAGGTTTTAACAGCCCATCAGGTGATTGAAAGATACAATTAAGAAAACACACACAAGATATGCTAGGTGTGGAGTGAAGCCCGAGCCCAGGCCAGTGTAGTATGGTGAATGACGAGGGTGATGGGTGGACAGGTCACAGGGAGAGATGTGCAAGCTTACGTGGGCTAATCCAGTCCCATACCTCGTTGTTCCTCCGCTTATTTAGACAAATCGCTCTTTTGTCAGGTACGGTTTGCCACGGCACCTGTGAACACAATAACATGGCAGCAGGTGAAGATCCCTTTGCAGAATTCACTGAGGGGCCGCAGTCTGCACCCAAGTTCTCAGAGCGTCAACAAGCCCCGCCCTGCCCGTTCCTGGTGGGAGGCAGCTGAAATGCAGATCACTCTGAGGAAGCAGAGATTTGCCAGCTACCCCTTCCCCACACAGGCTGTACAGGCTGCATCAAATCTATCTGGGTTCACAGAATGAAAAACCGTAAGACACAGAAACAGAAATAGGCCATTCGACCCACTGATCTATCTCTCAACCCCTCTCAACCCCATTCTCATGCATTCCCCCTGTAACCTTTGATGCCCTGACTAATGAAGAAGCTATCAATCTCTGCTTTGAATATAGTAATACTCAATGACTTGGCTTCTACAGCCGTCTGTGGCAATGAATTCCACACACCCGTTGGTTACAGTAATCCCTCCTCATCTCTACTCTGTGGGTGTCCCTCCATTCTGAGTCTGTGCCCTCTGGTCCTAGACTCCTTCTCTACAGGAAACATCCACTCTATCTAGGCTTTTCGATATTCCCTAAGTTTCAACGAGACCCCCTCTTTCATACCCAGAATTATTCTCTTCGGGACTCTCTCCAATAACAGCACATCTTTTCTGAATAAGGGGTTGAAAGCTGCTCACAATTCTCCGAGGGCAGTCTGACCAATGCATTATAAAGCCTCAGCATTACACCCCTTGCTCTCGTCTTCTCAAAATTAACGTATACTTCACATTTGCCTTTTATCACCACAGACTCGACCTGCAAATTAACCTTCTGGGAATCCTGACAAGGTCTCTCAAGTTCCTTTGCACCTTAGAGTTTTGAATTTTGAAAACAGTATACGCCTTTATTTCTTCTACCAAAGTGCATGAACATACACTTCCCTACACGATATTCCATCTGCTCCTTCTTTGCCCATTCTCCTAATCTGCAGAGGCCCTGCTTCCTGAACATTAACTGCCCCTCCACCTATCTTCCTATCATCTGCAAACTTGGCCACAAACCTGTCAGTTCTGTCATCTAAATCATTCATGTATAGTGTGAAAAGAAGCAGTCTCAATATGGACCCCTGTGGAACGCCACTACTCACAGGCAGCCAACCAGAATAGGTCCCCTTCATTCCCACTCTTTGCCTCCTGCCAGTCAGCAAACCTTCTATCCATGCCAGTATCTCTCCTGAAATATCATGCCTCTTATTAAGTAGCCTCAAGTGCAGCAGCTTGTCAAACCCTCCAACAGCCACCAATTCTCCTTTGTATATCCTGCTTGTTATTTCTTCAAAGGATTCTAACTGATTTTTCAGGCAAGATTTTCTGTTGAGGAAACGATGCTGACTTTGGCCTATTTTATCACGTGCCTTCCAAGTACCCCGAAACCACATGCTTAGCGTTCGACTCCAACATCTTCCCAACCAATGAAGACAGGCTAAATGGCCGATACTTTCCTTTCTTCTGCCTCTTTCCCCTCTTGAAGCTCGGAGTGACATTTGCAATTTTCCCATCCTCCGGAACTATTCTAGTATCTGACAATTCTTCAAAGGTCATTACTAATGCCTGCACTATCTTTTCAGTGACCTATTTCTGAACCTGGGGCGTAGTCCATCTGGTCCAGGTGACTTCAGATCTTTCAGCTTCCCAAGAACCTTCTTCTTAGTCACAACAACTTCACTCACTTCTACTTTAGTGTTTTCCACAGTGAAGACTAATGCAAAATACTTGTCAGCCATTTCTTTGTCCCCTATTACTACCTCTCCAGCATCATTTTCCGGCGGTCCAATATCCACTCTCATCTCTCTTTTACTCTTTATATGTCTGATATCCTCTTTTATATTATTGGCTAGCTTAACTTCACATTTCATCTTTTATCTCCTAATGACTTTAGTTGCCTTCAGTTGGTTTTTAAGAGATTTCCAGTACTCTGATTTTTGCTCTATCGTATGCCCTCTCTTTGGCGTTTATATTGTCTTTGATTTCCCCTGTCAGCCATGGTTGCCTCATCCTCACTTTAGATCCCTATCTCCTAAGGATTCCTTTACCTTAGGCTCCCTAATCAAAAGTACAGGAGATCAGTTCTCAAAAAGGAATTCATTCTTTGCCAACTAACAGCCAGCTTCAGTGCTAAAAGCTGGCATACCATTGCTGCTACCAGTGAGGTGTAAGCAAGAGACACTGGCCTTGTTGGCGATGTCCGAACTCACTGAGCCTCGGTCTGCAGAGCAAGGGCAGTGGAGTGGGACTGATCAGAGAGTCCCTCTAACAAGGCTGGCACACTCAAACAGGGCCAAGGGTCTTCTCCCGCACATCACGATTCTGTGAAACGTGATCCTTACCGTTTTCATGGACTTGTCAGTGATGTCATTCATATTGAGAGCAAAGATGGCCTCTCTTGCTCCAACATAAAGGACCCCCTGTTCCTCCTCAAGCCAGAACGTTGTGTACACGACTGAATCGTTGTGTCTGAATCGTTTGTAATGCAGATCTAAAGGAGACAAAAAAAATATTTTCTAAAGATTAATTTTCACTCTGCTTAGCAGGAGCAATGCACAACAATGGATGTAGTGGCAATAGAGTCACAGAGTGAAGCCAGGCCATTCAGCCCAACTATCCATGCCAAACTATCCCATTTGCTCACATTGAGCCCCTATCCCGCTAAGCCCCTCCTATCCTGTCAGAATCAAAATAATATCCCCGGCACGTCATCAAATTTGTTGTCTTCGCAGCAGCAGTACGATCAATATAAATAGGAAAAACATGCAAATTACAGGAAATATATACTCACAAACAGTTAGATTAAATGAGTAGTGCAAAATGGAAATTAAAAAGTTGTGAGGTAGTGTTCAACATCCATTCAGAAATCTGATCTTTTTTCAATCCAGGTATCTCTTAAACGTCGCTAATTGAACCTGCTTCAACCTCGTTCCCCCAGTCTTGTTCCATCATTCCAGGTCAGAGCGAGGCCTCGCCCTCCCCCATATTCCAACCCACTCACCCACGTTAACTCCGTTACCCTAGTACTTGAGCCCTATAACAATCTATCAAGCTCAAGGTTCAATTCAACTCTTGAGCCTCAACATCTGCTGGAGTTCCAGATTCCCAGATTCCTCTGTGTGCTTTCAGGCATTGTTTTGGAACTACCTGACTTTGATTTCCACTCCTAGGGGATCTCCATGTTCTTATATCATGCAATGGACCCTGGATTCGATGTTATGGAGAGAAATTTAATTCCAAATTCTGGCAGCTGTCCTGAACTGCTGAGAGATGAGAAGGAGGGGAAGTGGTGAACGCAGAGCAGTCTGGGAAAGGACTGCAGGGAACCAGTGAGCAGCTTCCAATGCAATTACAAAGAAACATGACAACAGCTACATTTCTTCAGGAGTTTGAGCAGATTTCTGTGTCTAGCAGGTTTCTACAGATGTACCAGGGACAGCGTTCTGACTTGCTGCATCACCATCTGGTTCGTTGGCACAATGCCTGAATCAGAAAGAGCACAGAGGGTTGTAAGGCCTCTGTGTTTGACAATAGTCTGCCCAACACGGAGGACAACTTCAACAGACGATGTCTCAATATGGTGACAATCACCTTGAAGGACCCTCACCATCCAGGACAAGCCCTCTTCTCATTACCACAGTCAGAGAGGAGATTGAGGAGCCTGAATACCCACACTCAGTGTTTCAGGAACAGCTTCTTCCTCTTCACTATCACACATGTACACAGTCCCTGTTCACCACACATACACAGTCTGTTCACCACATGTACACAGTCCCTGTTCACCACATGTACACGGTCCCTGTTCACCACATGTACACGGTCCCTGTTCACCACATGTACACGGTTCCTGTTCACCACACCTACACAGTCCCTGTTCACCACATGTACACGGTCCCTGTTCACCACATGTACACGGTCCCTGTTCACCACATGTACACGGTCCCTGTTCACCACATGTACACGGTCCCTGTTCACCACATGTACACGGTCCCTGTTCACCACATGTACACGGTCCCTGTTCACCACACCTACACAGTCCCTGTTCACCACACCTACACAGTCCCTGTTCACCACACCTACACAGTCCCTGTTCACCACATGTACACGGTCCCTGTTCACCACATGTACACGGTCCCTGTTCACCACATGTACACGGTCCCTGTTCACCACACCTACACAGTCCCTGTTCACCACACCTACACAGTCCCTGTTCACCACACCTACACAGTCCCTGTTCACCACACGTACACAGTCCGTTCACCACACGTACACAGTCCCTGTTCACCACATGTACACAGTCCCTATTCACCACATGTACACAGACCCTGTTCACCACACGTACACAGTCCCTATTCACCACATGTACACAGTCCCTGTTCACCACACGTACACAGTCCCTATTCACCACATGTACACAGTCCCTGTTCACCACACGTACACAGTCCCTGTTCACCACACGTACACAGTCCCTGTTCACCACATGTACACAGTCCCTGTTCACCACACGTACACAGTCCCTATTCACCACATGTACAGTCCCTATTCACCACATGCACAGTCCCTGTTCACCACACGTACACAGTCCCTGTTCACCACACCTGCACAGTCCCTATTCACCACATGTACAGTCCCTGTTCACTACACCTACACAGTCCCTGTTCACTACACGTACAGAGTCTCTGTTCACCACACCTACACAGTCCCTCTTCACCACACGTACACAGTCCCTGTTCACCACACCTGCACAGTCCCTATTCACCACATGTACAGTCCCTGTTCACTACACCTACACAGTCTCTGTTCACTACACATACACAGTCTGTTCACCACACGTACATAGTCCCTGTTCACTACACCTACACAGTCTCTGTTCACTACACGTACACAGTCTGTTCACCACACATACACAGTTCCTGTTCACCACACGTACACAGTCCCTGTTCACTACATGTACGCAGCTCTGTTGACTACTCTGAACAGACCACATGAAAAACTGACTAAGTAGTTTAAAAAACAGGCGGTGCAGGGCATGTAAGAACAGAGGGAGCAGAGACACTGTCAGATGTGGAGCCATTTATAATATATCATCAGTACCATTGCTGCTTTTGAGGAAAGAGAGATTTTGATCAGTTAGGTAAAGAATGACAAACACAGTTTAATTTTAGGAAGATAAATGAGGGCGGGTCTTTCACAGTGAACCAGGGGTTTGCTGCAGAGGAGAGAGCCCTATGATAACAAGCACGTGGTTCTCTGACACTGGCATTGCAGACAGACCGGACGGTCAGAAAACTGTTTGGCACACTGGCTAGCCTTCACCGGTACAGGACTTTGGACACTCTGCTGAGCAAGACATTGACGAGGCCACACGTGGAATACTGGGTCTAGTCTTGGTCGCCATGCTGTAGGAAAGATGCTATTAAGTTGGAAACAGGTCAAAGGAGATTTACGAGGTTGACGCCAGGACCTGCAGGACTGAACAGGGCAGAATGGAACTTTTTCTTTCGAGCACAGGAAAGTGAGAATCTTACTGAGGAGTACACATCATGAGGCTCTAGAAAGGATGAAAGATCGCAGGACTTCCCCCCAGGGATGGAGAATCAAGAACTAGAGGACACAACTGAAGGTGAGGGGGCAAGTTCCTCACCCAGAAGGTGAATCTTATGCAATTGAGCTGTCAGTGATAGTGGTTCACAACATTCAAAAGGTGCTTGGGCAGGAAAGGGTGAGGTATACATGGGACAAGTGCTGGCAGATGGGACTGGCTTAGATGGGAACGGTGGTCAGTCTGGAAAGGCTAAGGTACAAAGTGTTCACCTCAAACTCTCACATATCCCTGAATCTTGCAGGAAGGCGTTACGAAGCGTGAGCTGGGGAATCATTGTTTCTGACTCTACAGTCAGTTTGTGGCGAGTTCTGTTAACAGAGTCAGAGAGATATTTCAATGAAGGAGAAAGATTTATCAGCAGCAGTGAACTTCCCCGGTAGTAGAGCTTTCTCACTACTTTCTGTAGCAGATTGCTTAAACAAAAGCAATGTTGAAATGAAGAAAGGGTCTGGTCCGAAACCTCGACAGTTTATTCCACTCCAAGGATGCTGTCTGACCCGCTGAATTCCTCCCACATTTTGTGTGTCTCAGTCCAGATTTCCAGCTCCTGCAGACTCTCGTGTGTTGAAGAAATTCTTTGCTATGTCACATAATTGGTAGTTCTGTATGCAAAGGTCGATTGGTGCCTGGGCATTTACTTATTTTGAAGATGAGATTGATAATACAGGTGGCGCACCCCTTATCTGAAAAGACGAAATCCCCAAACCTCTAAAATCTGAATTTTTTGAGCGCTGCCAGCTACAAGCGCAGAAGGCAGACGACTTGTTGTGTTTCATTCAGAGCTTCAGGAGTCTTTTCAAAGACTCTAGTGGATTTCTCCAGATGTACCGTGGAGATGTTCTGACTGGCTGCATCACTTCCCGTACGGAAGCTTCGATGCACAGGATCGGGAGAAGCTGCAAAGGGCCGTAAACCCAGCAGATCCGTCATGGGCACAGGCTTCACAGCATCCAGGGCACCATCAAAGGGCGAGGCATTCAGAACCCTCACCCCCCAGGACACGCCCTCTCCTCATCACTACCGTCAGAGGGGAGTCCAGGAGCCTGAAGACTCACACTCAATGGTTTATGAAGAACTCTTTTTGCATGACATATCTCTCACACTAATTTATAGTTTAGTTTTTCGGATTGCAACGTACTGCTGCCACAAAAATCAATTTTCACAACGTACGTCAGTGATATCTGGTTCCCATGTTTTTCTCTCCACCGTCAGATTTCTGAACCGACCATGAACACCACCTCACTATTCTACTCTCTTTTTCACTGATTAATTATTTATTTTTTACATTTTTTTTTTAATTGTAACTTTTACTAATTTTTTACGTGCTGCACTGTACTGCTGCTGCAAAACAACAGATTTCAGGACACGTGTCAGTGACCGTCGGTGTGATTCCGATTCCTGCCGGTACAAAGGACGAGAGCAGCAGGACCTGCATTTCTGTAGCACCGACACCATCCACCCACACTGAGCCATCGTCACAGTTACACCGTAGGGAACGGCCCGACAGCAAACTCCCACAAACTGCAACGTGATAACGACCAGAGACACGAGTTATGTCGAAGAGAAAGCACCCACCCAGAGTAATTCTCCTTCCCTGAGGCAGCTCCGAGGAGTAATTTATATCCAGCCGAGGCAGACAGAGAGAATGGACGAGGCTTCTGTTTACATCCACGACAACACAGCACTCCCACAGCTTCCACGTGCACTGAGTCTCTCGAGCAGGACTGAGTCAGAGATGTTTGCTCATCACTGACAGACAGCTGTCCGGGATAAACACTGTTACGATTACAATCTCTACATTTATATAGCACCGGAGAAAAGGATCCCCAGTTCAAAGTACATTTATTTTCAAATTATGTACACTGCGGACAAGAAAATGATAGGTAGATAAGAGCCAAGTGCTGGCAAATGGGAACATTGGTCAGTATGGACTGGTCAGACCAAATAAGAACATTGTTTGGTCAGTATGGATTGGTCAGACTGAATGGGAACATTGGTTGGTCAGTATGGACTGGTCAGACTGAATGGGAATGTTGGTTGGTCAGTATGGACTGGTCAGACTGAATGCGAATGTTGGTTGGTCAGTATGGACTGGTCAGACTGAATGGGAATGTTGGTCAGTATGGACTGGTCAGAATGAATGGGAACGTTGGTCAGTATGGACTGGTCAGACTGAATGGGAACATTGGTTGGTCAGTATGGACTGGTCAGACTGAATGGGAATGTTGGTTGGTCAGTATGGACTGGTCAGACTGAATGGGAACATTGGTTGGTCAGTATGGACTGGTCAGACCAAATAAGAACATTGTTTGGTCAGTATGGATTGGTCAGACTGAATGGGAACATTGGTTGGTCAGTATGGACTGGTCAGACTGAATGGGAATGTTGGTTGGTCAGTATGGACTGGTCAGACTGAATGCGAATGTTGGTTGGTCAGTATGGACTGGTCAGACTGAATGGGAATGTTGGTCAGTATGGACTGGTCAGAATGAATGGGAACGTTGGTCAGTATGGACTGGTCAGACTGAATGGGAACATTGGTTGGTCAGTATGGACTGGTCAGACTGAATGGGAATGTTGGTTGGTCAGTATGGACTGGTCAGACTGAATGGGAACATTGGTTGGTCAGTATGGACTGGTCAGAATGAATGGGAACGTTGGTTGGTCAGTATGGACTGGTCAGACTGAATGGGAATGTTGGTTGGTCAGTATGGACTGGTCAGACTGAATGGGAACGTTGGTCAGTATGGACTGGTCAGACTGAATGGGAATGTTGGTTGGTCAGTATGGACTGGTCAGACTGAATGGGAACATTGGTCAGTATGGACTGGTCAGACTGAATGGGAACGTTGGTCAGTATGGACTGGTCAGAATGAATGGGAACGTTGGTTGGTCAGTATGGACTGGTCAGACTGAATGGGAATGTTGGTCAGTATGGACTGGTCAGACTGAATGGGAATGTTGGTCAGTATGGACTGGTCAGAGTGAATGGGAACGTTGGTTGGTCAGTATGGACTGGTCAGACTGAATGGGAATGTTGGTTGGTCAGTATGGACTGGTCAGACTGAATGGGAACGTTGGTCAGTATGGACTGGTCAGACTGAATGGGAACGTTGGTTGGTCAGTATGGACTGGTCAGACTGAATGGGAATGTTGGTTGGTCAGTATGGACTGGTCAGACTGAATGGGAACGTTGGTCAGTATGGACTGGTCAGACTGAATGGGAACGTTGGTCAGTATGGACTGGTCAGACTGAATGGGAACGTTGGTCAGTATGGACTGGTCAGACTGAATGGGAACGTTGGTCAGTATGGACTGGTCAGACTGAATGTGAACGTTGGTCAGTATGGACTGGTCAGAATGAATGGGAACATTGGTTGGTCAGTATGGACTGGTCAGACTGAATGGGAACATTGGTTGGTCAGTATGGACTGGTCAGACTGAATGGGAACGTTGGTCAGTATGGACTGGTCAGACTGAATGGGAATGTTGGTTGGTCAGTATGGACTGGTCAGACTGAATGGGAACGTTGGTCAGTATGGACTGGTCAGACTGAATGGGAACGTTGGTTAGTATGGACTGGTCAGACCGAAGGGCCTTGTTCTGGGCTAAAGGTCCCTTAACCCGAGCTCATCGGGAAGTGATTAGTAAGCTGCGATATGTGCCTCAGGACATGCAGGCTCTGTTGATCTTACTGAGTTGCAGAGCAGTCTAGAGGGAGTAATTTACATCCATCAATAAACCACCCACAATCACACTGCAAGCAACAAGGGTGAAGTGTCAGCTCAAAACATTGGCTGTTCAAAGCTCATCTTTTCTTTTACCTTTTACAGCTCAAGAGCGTTCACATCCTTGACTTCGTCTACATTTGAGAAAAGCACAAGTAAAAATCTAATCTGGCCAAGCACGGCAAACTAACGTTGCTTTGTGACATCCTGGTGTTGAGCTCTGACAAAGGGTCTCAGCAAAAAATATCAACTGTTTATTCCCCTCCACAGATGTGGCCTGACCTGCCGAGTTCCTCCAGCATTGTGTGTGTGAAGCAGACACAACAATGCATATTGATGACGGAGTGATATAGAAGGAGGTATTTGGCCCATCCAGTGCATGCCATCCCGGCAACCCCATTCCACCAATTATTTCCCTGTAACCTATTTTCTCCCACATGCTCGTCAGCTCCCTCTGGATCTGCCATTTAACAATAACAATTACAGCATGGATACAGGCCATCTCGGCCCTTCTAGACACACACAGGGCAGGACACACACACACTTACACACAGGGCAGCTAATTAACCTGCCAGAGCATTCTGGGAGGAAGCAGGAGGGGTTATTGGAGACCCACAGAGTTACAAGCTCCACACAGACAGTGGTGGAGGTCAGAACTGAACCCAGGTTTCTGGAGCTGTGTAGCAGAACTACCAGTCACTGAACCAAATTCATGACAATAATAGTGAAGTAGGCCTGAGCATCAGACATTGGTCCATATAGGCCCCGCTGGGTTAGATTCAAGCTTTTCTGCAACAGAGTCACCGAGGGAGAAAGAGAGTCTCCATTTACATTAATCCCCTAATATCTCCATCGATTTCCCTCAGATGCTACCCCAGGGCAAGAGACAGCGGCCATTTAAATTGGAACATAGGAGATGGAACAGTACAACACAACATAGTCCAAATGCATTCACCCCAGTCATCAACCACCCATTGAGCCTGGGTCACTGGCACTCTTACCAGCCCAACCAGCAGCCCGCTGGAATGCACTTCCCCTTAATCACATCTCTGAATCACAAAATGATTCCATCTAACTGGACGATCCAAATTACTTCATGGCTTTGTTATGCCCAGCCACACAGAGAAGCACAAACTGGAGAAAATCTGCAGATGCTGGAAATCCGAGCAGCACACACAAAACGCTGGGGGAACTCAGCAGGCCGGGCAGCGTCTATGGAAAAGAGTTTTGGGCTGAACCCCTTTGTCAGGACTGGAAAGAGAAGTCAGTGAGAAGATGGGGGAGGGGAGGGAGAAACACAGGGTGAAAGGTCAAACCAGGCGAACAGGACGAGTGAAGTGAAGTGCTGGGAACTTGATTGGTGAAGGAAATAAAGGGGGAATCTGACGGGAGAAGAAAGGGAAGGGGGAGAAGCACCAGAGGGAGGTGATGGGCTGATAAGGAGATAATGTGAGGGAGGGAAATGGAACAGATGGGTGCCTCTTTAGAACAGATGATGAAGAATTTCTTTTGCCAGAGGGTGGTGAGTTGGTGGAATTCATTGCCACCGACTCCAGAGAAGGCTAAGTCACTGGGTATATTTAAAACAGAGGTTGACTGGTTCCCAAAGGTTATGGAGAAAAGGCAGGAGAATGGGATTGAGAAGGAAAATAAATCAGTCATGATCAAATGGTGGAGAAGATTTGATGGCCAAAATGACCTAATTCTGGTAATTTTTAATAGTCCATGAAGTGTCAGGCTCTCCCTGTCTGAGTCAATGGATGTGGAGATCAGTGGATGGGCCTGTACTTGATAGCCATCTCATGCTTGTCCCAAAAGCCTTGCTCAGCCATGATTGCAACTATACTAGTGGGTTAGGCCAGTCTATGTAAAGAGAACATTTCATTTCATTCGTTGACAAGACAAACTTTTCCACAAAAAAATGTCCGTAGCTACAATGGTCAGATGTGAACTCGTTTCGTGTTTAATGGTCCAGAACAGGACAGCTTGGCAGTGTAACACTTTACAGCACTGACTATCCTTGCTCAGTTCTGCCGTTGTCTGGGAGGAGTTTCTACATTCTCCCGGTGACTGCATGGGTTTCCTCCGGGTTTCCTCCCACAGTCCAAAGGTGTACTGAGGTGTGGGCATGTTCTGTTGCTGCCATAGTGCGACGACCCTTCCGGCTGTCCTCCACAATCCTCACTGATTTGATTTGGCACAAGCCACACGTTTCACTGCGCGTTTTGGCGCACGTCTGACAAATAAAGCTCATCTTTACCTTTAGAGGTAGGGCAAGTAAACTAGGAAGCAAGTGTCGACTGTCCACTCTTCCCCACGGACGCTGCCCGGCCTGCTGGGTCCCTCAGGCACTTTGTGTGTGTCACTTGGATTCCCAGCGTCTGCAGATTGTGTGGTGTTTGGGATTGTTGTGGTACGGAGTCCGGGGCTGAAAAGCCTGTTTCCATGCTGTGACCCCATACACTAGCTTCACTCAATTCTTACATAAGCATCCCCCTGTGGAGCTGGGATCCAGGCCTGTGCCTTGTACCTCTCAGTACTGATTCAGTAACATACTCTGCTGTTGTGTGGGTCAGACATAGAATTATCTGTGGAGATTTGTGATATATATGATGTATATGTACAATGTCTGAAATACATCTTATGGAAATGTTTCTTTGATGATGAACTTCAATAAAAAAATAAATTACAGGGCAATGCTCTGCATCCCAGGGCGTTAGGAGCTGACTCGCGTTATCCGAACCAGAAAAACTTTTCAGCCCCAGCAGCAGAAACCTTCTTCTTGATAAGGACAACATTTACCAAGTTACTGGAGCACTGGGGAGTTCAGCCCACAGCGGCTGAGCGATTTGCCAGATGAGTGGCTGTTCTCAATGACACGAGCTCCACAGTCAATTACTTTGCATCGAGCTGAGCAATGTCACGTCATTCAAAAAACCCATCTTTACAACTAAGCCCGAGACAAATGATACAGCTAATGAAGCACTGGGAGTGTGAAATGCAAACCAGTTAACCGTGCATTTTGTTGTATAAATAGCAACACGTTAGTGCGTCAGGTGCGTTAGCTCCTAGAGCTCAGAGTTGCATGACTTGGAGGTACTCCAGGGAGGGGGAAGTCAGGAGAGCACTCGCCATTCCTCCTCGGGGGGCCAGCAGTGGAAAGGGGGAGCAGCATCAGGTTCGGAAGGCCTGTCCTGGGCCCACTGTACTGACGCACCACGAAGAAGCACAACAGCAGCTACACTTCATTCCGAGTTTGAGGAGATCCGGTCTGTCACCAAAGTCTCCGGCAAATTTCTGCAGCTGTGCAGTGGAGAACCTTCTGCCCTGGACTGGAAAAAGCTGCAGATCTTCAGCCAGCCTCACCGCGAGCACAACCCTCGTCCAGGATCCAGGACACCTCCAAAGGGTGATTCCACATCCATCATCAAAGACCCTCAGCGTCCAAGAATTCACAGCACTACCACTGGGCAACAGCAGGAGGTACAGGAGCCTGAAGACCCACACGCAACACTTTAGGAACAGCTTCTTCCCCTCCGCCATCAGATTTCCCAACGGTTCATCAACACCATCTCACTATTCCTCCTTCACACGATTTATCAATTTTGTTACTTGGAGTGATTTTTTTTTATGTACTGCTACCATAAACAATGAATCTCCAGAGAGTATACAGTAACATTTACGTCCTTTCATAATAAATTCACTTTGCATTTTGGACATGTGCCGGGATACAATGAAAAGCTTGTCTTGCATATTTCACACGGGTCAGGGAGAACAAGATAAAACAGCCACAGAGAAAGTGTAGCGCAGGTAAACAATCGGTGCAAGATCCTGTATCCTGAGGTCCAAGAGCCCCACTCATCATACTAAGGAACTGTTTAATAATCCATGACAGAGCTGTCCTTGAGCCTGGGGAGTTGTGCTTTCAGGTTTTTGTATCTTCTGCCCGACGGGAGGGGAGAAGAGAGAATGTCCAGGGTGGGTGGGGCTTTACTGAGGCAGAGGGGGCAGGTACTATATAGACAGTCCATGGAGGGGAGGTTGGCTTCTGCGAGGTGCTGAGCCTCTCCGGTGTGAGGGAGAGTGATAGAATCAGGTGGAAATCGATGGGAATAAAACACAGGATTGGTACAGGCATGCTTGATGTCCAGTACAGTCTCGGTGGGCCAAAGGGCCTGTTTCGTTGCTGTACCTCTCTGTGACTCCATGAACCAAAATTGCCAGGTCCTTCAGAGCCTCCCGCAAGACCCTCCCTGCCCTCCATCCCTGCCTCCTGCCTCGTTTGCACTGTGCTGGTAACCAGCCGCTGCCTAAACCAGTCATTAGTGAATGGAGGCAGCCATTCGGGCCAGTCAGCCAGCTGCAGAAGATCACTGCCGTTTCCCCACAGCCGCTGCACTGGCGGATGGAGGGGCAAAGCAGCCTGAAATGTACACACGCTGAGCTCATACCCTGCTGCACACACAACAACCTCCTCTGTCGTTGTACAAACTCTAAACCATGGACACTACAACTGAAATAGAAACCATGAGAAACGGATACCGCCTGCAACCAAATCGGCAATGCTGTAGCCCATCACTCTCCCCACATAATAAAAACATGGTTGCCACGTCATCAAGGACTTGAGCAAATTTCCACAGATGTACCGTCGAAAGCACCAGGTCTGGTACAGAGGGGCCACTGCACAGGACCAGGAAAGGCTGCAGAAAGCTGTCACACCTCAGCCAGCTCCACCGTGGGCACTAGACTCCCCAGCATCGAGAACATCTCCAAAAGGCGGCACCTGTCATTAGGAAATCGCACCACCCACTACGTGCCCTCTTGTTCCTACCGTCAGAGGGCTTTAGGAGCCTGAAGACACATCAGTGGTTTAGGAAAAGCTTCTACCCATCTGCCACCACCTTTCTGAGCAGACAATGAACCAACCCCAGAACACTATCTCACTGTTTCAGCACATTTAATTTATCACAATTAGTATTTGATTATTTTACACTCCATAATTTTATATTTATAAATATATATATATATATGACCATGACTATGGACGTTGAATCCTCACTCTCTACATGATACGCAAACCAGCATGCAGGCCAGGGCAGTACGATACTGAGAGAAGTAGCAGCCCATGTAACAGGCACCCCTCTCCACACAGCTACTGGATCCAAAGCAACGGCAGAGACTGGTACAGTTTGGCACCAGTGGTGCCACAGGAATTGCCAGCCAGCATTGAACACACACACACACACACGCACACACACACTCTCTCTCTCACACACACACACACACACACACACTCTTTCACACACACACACACGCACACACACACTCTCTCTCACACACACACACACACACACACACACACACGCACACACACTCTCTCTCACACACACACACACACACACACACACGCACACACACACTCTCTCTCTCACACACACACACACACACACACACACACTCTTTCACACACACACACACACACACACACACACACACACACACACACACACACACACACACACACACACACGCACACACACACTCTCTCTCTCACACACACACACACACACATCCAGTTAGTTGGTGTGGTAACTTCTACTTTATAAAAACTCGACAACTTGATGGCCAAAAGAACACCTTTATCGGGGACGGCAAATGATATTTACAATACAGAGGCTTCCAGGTACCTTGTACGGCCTGGGTGACAGACAGACAGACTTTATTGATCCCGAGGGAAACCGGGTTTCGTTACAGTCGCACCAACCAAGAATAGTGTCGAAATATAGCAATATAAAACCATAAATAATTAAATAATAATAAGTAAATTATTCCAAGTGGAAATAAGTCCAGGACCAGCCTATTGGCTCAGGGTGTCTGACACACTGAGGGAGGAGTTGTAAAGTTTGATGGCCACAGGTAGGAATGACTTCCTATGACGCTCAGTGTTACATCTCGGTGGAATGAGTCTCTAGCTGAATGAACTCCTGTGCCTAACCAATACATTATGGAGTGGATGGGAGACATTGTCCAAGATGGCATGCAACTTGGACAGCATCCTCTTTTCAGACACCACTGTCAGAGAGTCCAGTTCCACCCCCACAACATCACTGGCCTTACGAATGAGTTTGTTGATTCTGTTGGTATCTGCTACCCTCAGCCCGCTGCCCCAGCACACAACAGCAAACATGATAGCACTGGCCACCACAGCCTCGTAGAACATCCTCAGCATCGTCCGGCAGATGTTAAAGGACCTCAGTCTCCTCAGGAAATAGAGACGGCTCTGACCCTTCTTGTAGACAGCCTCAGTGTTCTTTGACCAGTCTAGTTCATTGTCCATTTGTATCCCCAGGTATTTGTAATCCTCCACCATGTCCACACTGACCCCTTGGATGGAAACAGGGGAGGAACTATATACAACGCATACTGGGAGTAAAAGAGCAGAAATAAAGACCCCGCCAACCCCGGATCCCGCCTCTTGCTACCACAGCTCCCCGATTAGTATTAACTTACTTTTAATAATACTCACATTACAACAGTTGGGCCCTCAGTTAATCAGGGCAGCTGGAACTAATACAGTTTTATAGCACTGTAGAAGTATTAGTTGTGTCTAATTTATTTTGTATTTCATTCCCATCGAAGAGAAGATTTAAATTTCTTCAGTACATGCATATCTCGAAGTGACTTCGCATTGGAGCAGCAAATCATAAACATGAGATTCTGCAGTTGCTGGAAACAAAGGAGCTGGTTGTGAACTACAGGAGGAATGGAGATGGGCTAACCCCTAGAGACATCGATGGATCTGGGGTTGAGAGGGTGAACAGCTTTAAGTTCCTCAGCATCCACATCACCGAGGATCTCACGAGGTCTGTACACACCAGCTGTGTGGTGAGAATGGCACAAAAGGGCCTCTTTCACCTCAGACAGTTGAGGAAATTTGGTATGGGCCCCTAAATCCTGAGAACTTTCTAAAGAGGCAAGATTGAGAGCATCCTGACTGGCTGCATCACTGCCTGGTATGGGAACTGTACCTCCCCCAATCACAGGACTCTGCAGAGAGTGGTGTGGACAGCCCAGCACATCTGTAGATGTGAACTTCCCATGATTCAGGTTATTTACAAAGACAGGTGTGTAAAAAGGGCCCGAAGGTCACTGGGGACCCGAGTCACCCCAACCACAAACTGCTCCAGCTGCTACCATCCGGGAAACGGTACCGCAGCATAAAAGCCAGGACCAACAAGCTCCGGGACAGTTTCTTCCACCAGGCCATCAGACTGATTAATTCATACTGACACAACAGTATTTCTACATTATACTGACTGTCCTGTTCTACATAGTATTTATTATAAATTGCACATTGCACATTTAGACCGAGATGTAACTTAAAGATTTTTACTCCTCATGTATATGAAGGATGTAAGAAATAAGGTCAAAACAATTCAATGCTGGAGGAACTCAGCAGGATGTCAGCATCTATGGAAAGGAATAAATAGTCGACATTTCAGGCTGGAATGTCGTCAGGATTTCATCAGGACTGGAAAGGAAAGGGGAAGATATCCACTCTATGTCTGCCTCTTATCATCTTGTACACCTCGATCAAGTCACCTTTTATTCTTCTTCGCTCCAAACCCTGGCTCACTCAACCTCTCTTCATAATCCAAGTAGTGTTCTGGTAAGTCTCCTCTGCACCCTCCACAGATTTCTCAGCTGGCTCTGCTTCTCTCTCCTCAGATGCACCCAGCTCCCTGAGCAGTTCAGACGTCCCACCTTTATTCCACTGGAGGCAGTGTGACAAGGGAGGACAATCTCCGGTCACCTTGGAACCTGAGATGACTCAATAACCAGCACTCAAACCACAAACGTGAATGCAGAGTTAGCTAAGCAGAAGGATCCTGCTAGGATCAATTTCGTTCCTTTCCATGCTCTCTCTCTCTCTTTAGTTCCTCTTTGGGGTGGACTCACACCTGATGCAAGTTGCAACATAAAACAGGCCTTCAGCCTATGATATCACTCTAAACCAGTGGCCCACCAACCCTTTGCTTAATGCTATCTGGCCATGGCATAAAAGTAGCTGGGAACGGCCAATGTGCGGGGTATTACATATAGGCCACTTTTCAGACTGGAAAAAATGTGGAGGCATTAGTAATGATCCTCCAAGAATCACGAGATTCTGAACTGGTTCCAGAAGACTAGAAAATTCCAAATGTCACTCCACACTTCAAGGAGGGAGGGAGGCAGAAGAGAGGAAACTACAGGCCAGTTAACACTCACAAAATGCTGGAGGAACTCGGCTGGCCAGGCAGCATCTATGGAAAAAAGTACAGCCGATGTCTCGGCCTGAAATGTCGACTATACTTTTTTCCACTGATGCCTGCCTGGCCTGCTGAGTTCCTCCAGCATTTTGTGTGTGTTGCTTGGATTTCCAACATCTGCAGATTTTCTCGTTTGTGATGTGTTAGGCCAGTTAGTCTGACCTCAGTGGTTGGGAAGATGTTGGAGTTGCTTATTAAGGATGAGGTCTCAGGATACTTGGAGGCACATGATAAAAGTAGGTCATAGTCAGCATGGTTTCAAGAGAAAATCTTGCCTGACAGATCTTTGAAGAAATAACAAGCAGGATAGACAAAGGAGAACTGGTTGATGTTACGTATTTGAATTTACAGAAGGCCTTTGACGAGGTGCCACATATGAGGTTGCTTAACAAGCTACAAGCCCATGGTATTACAGAAAAGATCCTAGCATGGATAAAGCAGTGGTTGATTGGCAGGAGGCAAAGAGTGGAAATAAAGGGATCCTTTTCTGGTTGGTGCCCATGACTAGTGGTGTCCCACAGGGGTCTGTGTTGGGACCGATTCTTTTTACATTATATGTCAATGATTTGGATGATGGAATTGATGGCTTTGTTGCAAATTTTGCAGATAATATGAAGATACATGAAGGGGCAGGTAGTTTTGAGGAAGTAGAGAGGCTACAGAAGGAATTAGATTAGGAGAATGGGCAAAGAAACAGCAGATGGAATACAGTGTTGGGAAGTGTATGGTCATGCACTTTGGTAGAAGAAATAAAAGGATGGACAATTTTCTAAGTGAAGAGAAAATTCAAAATTCTGAGTTGCAAAGGGTCTTGGGAGTCCTTGTGCAGGATTCCTTAAAGGTTAGTTTGCAGGTTGAGTCTGTGGTGATGAAGGCAAATACGATGTTAATGTTCATTTCAAGAGGACTGGAATATAAAAGCAAGGATGTAATGTTGAGGCTTTATGAGGCACAATACTCACTTGGAGTGTTGTGAGCAGGTTTGGGCCCCTTTTCTTAGAAAGGATTGCTGACACAGGAGAGGATTCAAAGGAGGTTTACCAAAATTATTCCAGGCTTGTCATGTGAAGAACGTTTGATGTCTCTGGGCCTGTACTCACTGGAATTCAGAAGAATGAGGGGTGACCTCATTGAAACCTATCAAATGGTGAAAGGCCTTGATAGAGTGGATGTGGAGAGGATGTTTCCTGTGGTGGGGGAGTCTAAGACCAGAGGACACAGCCTCAGAATAGAGGGCTGTCCTACTAGAACAGAGATGAGGAATTTCTTTAGCCAGAGAATTCGGTGCCACAGGTGTCCATGGAGGCCGAGTCATTGGGCGCATTTAAGGCAGAGGTTGATGGATTCTTGATTGGTCAGGGCATGAAGGGATACGGGGAGAAGGCAGGAGATTGGGGCTGAGAGGTAAATTGGATCAGCCACGATGAAATGGTGGAGCAGACTTGATGGGCCAAATGGCCTGATTCTGCTCCTATATCTTATGGTCTTTTAAAATAGAAAGAAAAAATAAGTAAATCAATTTCAGTAAGTGTGTGTATATATGTGTATATAGGTTTGAAATAGTGCAAAAGAGAAATAGTACATTTAAAAATTGAGGGATTGTTCATGGGTTCAATGTCCATTCAGGATTGAATGGCAGAGGGGAAAAAGCTGTTCCTGAATCATTGAGTGTGTACCTTCAGTCTCTTTTCCCTCCTTTCCGATGGTAGCAATGAGAAGAGGGCACATCCTGGGTAATGGGGGTCGTTAATAATGAACACCGTCTCTCTGAGGCATCGCTCCTTGAAGATGTCTTGCATACTATGGAGGCTAGTACCGAAAATGGAGCTGACTAATTGTACAACTCTCTGTTGCTTCTTTCGGTCCTGTGTAGTAGCCTCCCCACTGCCCGCCCCCCCACACCAGACAGTGTTGCAGCCTGTCAGGTGCTCTCCATGGTACATCTGTAGAAGTTTTCAAATGTTTCAGGTGACAAATCAAATCTTTTCAAACCCCTAATGAAATATAGCTGCTGTCTTGCTCTCTTTATAGCTGCAATGATATGTTGGGGCCAGGTTAGATCCTCCGAGATCTTGACACCCAGGAACATGAAATTGCTCACTCTCTCCACTTCTGATTTTTGTGCTACTGGTAAGCAGTCTTTGTCTTACACTTGCTCATCACATTGATTTTACTTAACAATAAAGATTATGACATACCATTAGCATAATGAAAATATAATGGGTGTAGGGTAAGGAAAACTGCATCGGGGAGTTCAACAACCTGAATCAGCTGTTGAACAAAAACAAACAACAGAGGCCTTTAGTCTCCACCTATGATCAAAAGGTCACAGTTCCCTGTATTTGCCTTTTACTTTTTGATTAGATTTTATGTAAGGTATAAAAATAAAAGGTTGAAATTAATTACAGGTAATGAAAACTGCGTAAAAAGTCAACATTTTATGTTTAACACAATAATAACATTGGTCATGTTACACCCAAACATGGGACTTCAGCCAGAAATGAAATTCGGATTACCTGCAAAAATAAAATGAGTTGTAATTACCAACAAAAACATGATAATCTTCACTTACAAAAGAAGATAAATGGAGCACCAAACTACATGTCTGAGAAACGTCAGGGAGCAGGTACATTGTCACCGATGACCTTGGCAAACACATCAATGAATTTCTCTGCTGCTTCCTGATCAACAGATGCCTCAGCACCACAAAATCCTTAAAAACATAATGCCATAGGAAGAAGAGAAAGATCTGTAAACAGCCGACTGAATATTCGCAACTACTTTCAATTTTCAGTTCATCGTGATAGATTTTGCTTGTTTCATGATCAGCATACGTTCCCTCCAACGCTGACCGATCTACTCTTTCAATACACGATCGAGATCTTTATTTTTCACTTCATGCAAAGGTTTTCTGTTTTTTATTAACTTTCATCGTGGAGCATTAACATTTTGTTTCTCCAGGTGGTCGATCCAACATTGTACTTTTCAACACCACAGTTTTCTTTATCTCCCTATAATGATGTTTTTCACTGAACTGCTGCCATGAAGTTAACTAATTTCACGACACGTGCCGTGATATTAAACCTAATTCTGATGCTCCTCTGTCAGAAGCTTCACGTTTACACCGCTGTCAAGTATTTCCCAACAACTTGATTTTCTGTGTTACAGATAAACATAAATGCTTCCTTGTTTTCTTTTCACTAATCCCCACAGGGGTAACTGACAGTTTCAACAACATCATTATAGCACACAGCAGAGACTGAGCTATGATATCTGCTGAAAACAAACTGGCCCCAACGGGACCCCAACTCAGGGCAGTGAGGTCACTTCTCAGAAACGACTGTGGTGTGCAGACCCACACATCAGCTCAGAAGCTTCCCAGTGCCTTGTGGAACTTTCCATGCGTGGCATCACGTCAGTGCTCAATAACTTCCGAATTTCAGAAGTTTTTGGATTTAGTGTTTTCAGATAAGGGGTGCTCCACCTGTTTCATCAATCTCATCTTCAAAATAAGTAAATGCTCATGCATCAATCGACCTTTGCATACAGAGCTACAAATTATGTGACGT
Organism: Hypanus sabinus; assembly: GCF_030144855.1. Lineage (NCBI taxonomy): Eukaryota > Metazoa > Chordata > Chondrichthyes > Myliobatiformes > Dasyatidae > Hypanus > Hypanus sabinus. The sequence continues at coordinate 9,763,769 of NC_082727.1, forward strand.
AGCAAAGAATTTCCTCAACACACGAACTCGTGCAGGTGCAGGAAATCTAGAATGACACACACAAAATGTGGGAGGAATTCAGCAGGTCGGGGAGCATCCACGGAGAGGAATAAACAATTGACATTTCGGGCCGACACCCTTCTTCATTTCAATATTGCTTTCGTTTCAGTGATCTGTCAGAGTACATAGTGACAAAGTACTGTTACTGGGGAATTTCACTGCTGCTGATAAATCTCAAAACATCTTTGTCCATAATTGAAATATCTCTTTGCCCTTGTTAACAGAATACACCACAAACTGATTGTAAAATCAGATCCGCACGTTTGAATTAATGGTTTGCCACCACACGCTTCTTAATGCCTTCCTGCAAAATTCAGGGATATGTTTACAAAGAATTATTTGCCCCTTAATAAAACCATTCCAGGACCCTCTCAACATGCTTGAATTACCACAGCATCTTGGAGAGAATCTGCTAACATATCTTTGTTCACGCAATTAATCAGATTGCATTTTACCCCGGGTGATTTTCAGCCAATCTCAAGAGAGGGCCTATCATTGGCCAGTCAGTTAGCTGGTCCGTTACTGAAGCAGCAGAGGTTGGTGAGAATTTGACAAAACAGACAAACTTGTGTTCTGCTAAATGAGGGTGAAAAGAGTCATTTTCTGAAAGGCTCAAGGCAAGAGACTACAGGCAGGGGAAGGCTATACTTACAGATTTTAATGCTGGGTTTCACCTGTTACTCAATGACTTTAATGACAACAAGGAGTTCAACCAAGAACTAAGGCTGATGGTAATAACCAGCACGACCCTGGCAGGGGGAGGAGGGAAACGCACACAAAGTGCTGGAGGAGCTCAGCAAGACAGGCAGTATCTACGGAAAGGAATAAACCGTCAACACTTCAGGCCAAGGCCCTTCTTCAGGACTGAAAATGCCAGAATGAGAAGGTGGGGGGAGGGGATGGAAGGTAAAGCCCGGAGGGTGGGACAGGTAAAGGGTTAGAGAGGAAGGAATGTGATAGGACCACAGGAGAAAGGGAAGGATGACAACCAGGGGGAGGTGATAGGCAGGAGAGAAAAGGTAAAAGGCCAAAGAGGGTAATAGAATTGTGCAGGGGTTACTGGAAGAAATTAATATTCATGCTATTAGTTGGCCTTACCCTAGCACAAGAGTAGGCCATATTGAAATGGGAATGGGAATTGGAATTAAAATGACTGGCCACTAGGAAGATCCATTTCTGGACAATAGAATGGAGGTGCTGAACGAAGCCACCTCCCAACCTAGTATGGGTCTCACTAATGCAGAGGAGGCTACAGCAGAAACACCGGACACAATAGAGAACCCCAGCCAACTCACAGGTGAAGTGTTGCCTCACCTGGAAGGACTGCTTGAGGCCCTGAACGAAGGTGAGGGAGGAGGTGTATGGGCAGGTGTAACACTTTGGCCACTTGCAGGGATAAGTGCCGGGAGGGAGATTAGTGGGAAGGGGCGAACGGACAAGGGAATCTCAGAGAAATCAATCCCTGCGGAGAACGTTTGGTGGTAGGGTCCCTTTGAAGACAATGGAGGTTGTGGAGAATGGTGCGTTAGATGCAGAGGGTCATGGGGTGATAGGTGGCAACAAGCGGAACTCTCTCCCTGTTAAGGCAATGGGAAGATGGGATGAGTGTGGATGTGAGAGAGGGCAGCATCAATGATGGAGCAGGGAAACCCCTGTTCTCTGAAGGAGGAAGATATCTCTGATGTCCTGGAAAGGAAAAGAAGGATGTCCTAGAAACGGGGGAGGACACTCTCTTACACTTGCAGTCCCAGGGAATTCACATCCTATGTGACAGATTTGTCAGGAGTGAACAGTTCTCCCATGGATACAGCAGACCTGGCGGTTTTTAATGACATCCCTCAGCCTCAGGCACTGTCCTAATGATCAGAAAGAGGAGCCTCACTTCGTCCAAAGCTCAAAGAATAACTGATTCCACACTCGTCCAGCCTTCCAGCCAAACCTCCTCAACTGACAAATGATCATGCTTTAAATCAGCTTCTGTTCCCCCTTTTTAATTCAAGATGAATTTAACAGCTGCACAAGAATACAATTTGTATTACAGTGAGGCTGATCCCAGTATTAGTGTTACCTCCCCTCTGGGATTGCCCCAGAGGTCTGATTTAAAAGGAAAATGATGGAAGTATTAAATGAATCCTCTTCTGGTCGGGTAACTTCATTTAGGAAGAAATTGAACACAGAACAGTACAGCCGGGGAGAAGCCCTTCGACCCACGGTGTTGCACTGAATTTATTAAACACCTAACTCAACTAATCTCTTCTGCCCACTCTAGGTCCATTTTCTACCCACTCCAGCGCATTCCAGGCACCTATGTCCCCTCTAGGCTGTGCGCGTGTCCGCGCGCAAACTCATTTTTCAACCAGCGCACAAAGGATATTAATGTGCGCACAAAAGGTTAGTTACCTAAAATAATGTAGTGATTAATAATTATACTTATTGAAAATAATCTTTTAGCTAAACGTTTCTGCTAACTAGTTAGTCATTTTTTTCAAATACCAGAATGCACGTCACTAATTTACGTCACCTCACCTTTCCTGTTCCGGTTCGTACAGATGCATCACAGCGGCAGCCATCTTTGGCGGACAGTGTTCATATCGTAAAGTTTACAAAGATCTGTTTCAAATTCTGCAGATAGCTTACTAAGTTTTTATTGAAAAAAATATTGATTCACTATGTCGAATTCAAATGAAGTGAAGGGCGTGAAGCGCAAGAGAACTGCAAATTTGTTTAAAGTTGAATGGCTTAACAAAATAATAGAAACTGCTACACTGAAAACGTCACAGGAGAGACAAGTTCGCCGTTGACTTTTATAAATAGTCTTTGTGTTCACTTAGAAGAAAGGTTTCCTGAAGATGCGGTACAAGAATGACAATTGTAGATTGTGACTTCACATTTGGTGATGAACAAGTTAATGCCTTATGTCCAAAATACCATGATTTTCTAGCTGAAAATAATGTAATAGTTAGACAGTTTAATGATTTCAAATTTTCCATGCAAGAAAAAATTAAATCCAAACTGATTTCAAACTTTGTTCAAATTTGTACTTCAAAATGAACAGTTTTGCGACCTTGCACAGTTGATGGACATTGGGGAACCTTTCTTACATCTAGTGTGGACTGTGAACGAGGTTTTAGCCTAATGAATCAACTCAAAAACAAGCTGTGAAACCGTTTAGGTGAATGTCATTTGGATATGTTAATGAGAATCAAAAGGTATCAATTGGAAGGAGGTTCTATTAGTCTAGTTCAGGGGTCAGCAACCTTTAACACTGAAAGAGCCACTTGGACCCGTTTCCCACAGAAAAGAAAATACTGGGAGCCACAAAACCCGTTTGACATTTAAAATGAAATAACACTGCATACAACGTTTTTTTTTGCCTTTATGCTATGTATAAACAAACTATAATGTGTTGCATTTATGAAATCGATGAACTCCTGCAGAGAAAACGAAATTACATTTCTGCATGCAACAAAAACATTTTGAACTCCGAAAAAAGACGTTGGGTTGAAGGTTACTTTTAAGTAAAATACTCAATGTCTATTTGAGTCCTTCTTGTATTTATGAAAAACGCCGAACTTAAATTGTCCGCCAGCAGCAAACCAAAAATAACGTCGGCCAGCTGTCAGCCTGAAAAATAAAAGGACTATTTCACTGAACAATGAAAAAATATGAATATACATAAAATAATAGGCAATTAAAATATTTATCATACTTGGTTAATGGGATTTCTGCTCCTGGACCTCAGCGCACAGCGTCTGCACATCAGGGCTATACGACGTCACCTTCATCTTTACACAGGATCGCAAGCTGTCATCTGTGAGGCGTGCGCGATGTTTGTTTTTAATAAAGTTCATGTTGGAGAACACCTGCTCACATACATATGTGGATCCAAAGATCGACAGGACTCCAAGTGCATACTTTTTAATGTTTACATAAATGTCGGGGATAGCATTCCATGTTTCGAACACAAGTTTGTCCGGTTAGAGGGGGTTTTCAATATCACTCCATTTGTGATTCTGAGCAAGAACGGCCTTCTGACGGGCAACATCTTCAAGGTCTGCTGTCAAGCGTCTAAACTTGGACACCCATATGTCTTTGTCGGCTATGTCGGCCAGTTCAATCTCAAGATCAGGTTGACTCACACCTGCCAATGCAGTCGTATTCAGTAGGGATGGATTGATGCTTAGGGGAGTGACCGGAAAGGATAATGTGTTTTTTACCTCTCTGAACTCACAGAAGCATTTCCCAAACAATGTTTGCATTGCGATGATTACAGAATGTAAATACTCCGAATTTATCATGTCGTGAGCTTGTTTGAACTCTCTCAAATTGGGGAAGTGAGACAATGTGCCTTTCTGTAAATCTCTGGCAAGCACTGTCAACTTGCGCTCCAACGCCAAAACATCCTCCAACATGTGCAGGGCTGTGCGTCCTTTCCCCTGAAGAGCTGTGTTCACTGTGTTCAGGTGCGCTGTCATGTCTACCATGAAGTGTAGCTTTTCCAGCCACTCTGGCTGTTCCGGCTCAGGAAAGGTGAGCCCTTTGCTGCCCAGGAAAGTTTTCACTTCTTCCAGACACGCGACAAAGCATTTCAGCACCTCCCCTCTGGACAGCCACCGGACTTTGTTGTGCAGCAGGAGATCAGAATATGCGCTTTCCAGCTCCTCCAGTAACAAATGGAATTGACGGTGATTTAAACTTTTTGCCATTATTTTATTGATAATCTGAATGACAACATCCATTACTTCTGTGCATTCCGGAGGAAATATTTGAGCGCACAGTACCTCTTGGTGCAAGATGCAGTGAAAAGTCAGCAGCTTTCTGTCCAGCGACTTCTGCAGTAAAGCCACAAATCCCTTGTGCGCTCCTGTCATACTTGGTGCCCCATCAGTAGCTACTGACACCAGGTGGGTGGTCTTTTTTCCTTTGGCTCTTAAACAATTCAAGACAGCCTCACAGATGTCCTCCCCCCGTGTTTGGCCTTTTAGAGGTATCAACTCAATCATTTCTTCCTGTGGCCCGGCAGAGTTTACATACCGGCAGAACAGCGCTATTTGTTCAATATCACCTTTGTCTTTAAACTCGTCACAGGCAATCGAGTAGGCCACAGCTGAATTGATGTCTTTAATTTGCTGTCTTGTGATGTCTTCTGCCATTTTTATGGTTCTGTCTTTGACAGTCTTTGCAGAGAGGGGCATATCCCTGATTTTCTGCACAATTTCACTCTTGTTTTTAAAGTCCGTGAATAGATGTTCTGAAATCTTAATGAAAGATTCTTTTATATATTCACCATCTGTAAGCTGCTTCCCGTGCCTGACTATTTCCTGAGCGGCAACAAAACTAGCATATGTAGTTGATTTTCCAGACTTCATCCATTTCTTGAAATGATTTTTGCTCAGATCAACCTTCCGCATCAGTTCCAAAACGGCTTTTTTCTCTCATCTCCATCCAGATATTTTTGAGCAGAGGCTGCGTGTTTATTCTGGAAATGTCTTGCGACTTTAGATTTTTTGTTGTTTGCTAGTTTCTCATTGCATATTAAGCATACCGGTAAACCAGTCTCGTCAGCAGTGAAAGCAAATTAATCTGCCCACGTATCATTAAACGTTCTGTTTTCTTCAGTCACTTTTCTTTTTTTAGAACTCTCCATAGTTAGCCTACCTTGGATCGAAAAATTAAAGAAATCACGCACTGGCGGGTGTCAGGCATTGGCAGTGGAGACGTATATTAATAGCAACAAAAAACACGTTTTATTTAGATTGTTCAAGATCACCATAATCTTCAAATTTAGAATTACATTTCAAAAACTAACAAACTAACATAAAATACATTTTAATTAAATACTCATCATTTATTTTCCAAAGCCACAGGGAGCTGCAGCACAGAGATGAAAGAGTCGCATGCGGCTCCGGAGCCGCGGGTTGCCGACCCCTGGTCTAGATGGAGTTTACAAAGAATGGGTGAATGCCAAAGACAGGAGAGAGAAAAAATAACTGAGTGACTTAAATATGTATGTTATTTTGTTGTTATTCTGTGCAGTTTTATGTCAGATATTTTGTAAACTTACATAACCTGTGCCATGTGTGAATCAGTGCGCACTTACTTTGGTCACAGGAAAAAAATTTGCACAACATAAGATTTTTGTGCACACTGACTACTAAAAATTAGAGGGACATTCCCGGCACCAACCACTTTCTATGTAAAGATTTGCCCCACACGTTTCTAATGGAAAAGATGGCAGCTGCCTTCCCATCTGTGCCTCATAATCTTGTAAATGTCTATCAGCTCTCCCGTAATTCTATGCCACTCCAGAGAAAGCAACCCAAGGCTACCCAGCCTCTAATCCAGGCAGCATCCTGACACACCTGTCCCGTGCCCTCTCCACCTCCACATCGACACGCTGCCTGATTAAACCAGGCTTTGCTCCACCTTGGGCTGTTTTGCCCTGTGCAGGCAACAATACAAAGGTCAGAGTTCAAAGCCAGTTTATTATCAAAGTACATATACGTCACCATATACAACCCTGAGATTTGCTGCCTTGCGGGCATACTCAATAAATCCAGAATAGAATAATAACCCTTACAGATTCAATTAAAGAAAATGCCAGCGAAATATGCAAAAGATAACAAACCGGGCAAATACAGAAAAAAAAAATAATAATAATAATAAATAAGCAATAAATATCGAGAACGTGAGATGAAGATTCCTGAATGTCAGTCCATAGCTTGTGGGAACATCATGTGAAGCTGAGTGAAGGTTGGTTCAAGAGCCTGATGGTTGAGGGTGGCACCTGAACCCGGTGATGTGGGTCCTGAGGCCCCGGTACCTCCTGGCGACAGCGAGGCAGGTTGCTGCTTTTTTTGTGATACTGATTATGCCTTAGGGTAGGGAACCAATGTCAAATAATTTATTTGATGGACTAATGTTTATACTCCAACTCAGCTGAAAAGGTTGCATGTCGTGAGGACGGGTGTGTCAGATGACATTTCAAGTGAACGTAAGCAGATTGGGGTGAAAAGTGTTTGCTCAATGAAACACTGTCAACCAACACACAAAAGGCTGCAGGAAGTCAGCACAGCAGGAAAATGGACGTCCATCATTCAGGTTGAGAACTTCATCTGAGTCCAGTTTCTCTACCTGAAACAATGGCTGATCATTTCCCTCCAGAGACGCTGCCCAACCCACTAAGTTCCTCAAATGTTTTGTGTTAGTCTATATTCCTGAATCTTGCTGTCTCCAGTGTCTCCAAACTGGTAAAGCGGCCGGTAATCAAACTCCCTCAAGTTCAAGCCTATTGTCAATTAACTATATGCATGTGTATGTATACCGCCAAATAAAACATTGCTGTACCACCAGAGGAAACATCACTGTGCCACAAACAAAACATCACTGTACCACAGACAAAACATCACTGTACCACAAAAGAAACTTCACTGTACCACAAACAAAACATCGCTGTACCATAAACGAAACATCACTGTACCATCAGAGAAAACATCACTGTACCACAAACAAAACTTCACTGTACCATCAGAGAAAACTTCACTGCACCACAAACAAATCATCACTGTACCACAAATGAAACATCACTGTACCACAGACAAAACATCACTGTACCACAAACAAAACATCCCTGTACCACAAACGAAACATCACTGTACCATCAGAGAAAACATCACTGTACCACAAACAAAACATCACTGTACCATCAGAGAAAACATCACTGCACCACAAACAAATCATCACTGTACCACAAACGAAACATCACTGTACCACAGACAAAACATCACTGTACCACAAACAAAGCATCGCTGTACCACAAACGAAACATAACTGTACCACAAACAAAACATCACTGTACTGCCAGAGAAAACATCACTGTACCACAAATGAAACATCGCTGTACCACAAATGAAACATCACTGTACCATCAAAGAAAACATCACTGTACCACAAACGAAACATCACTGTACTGCCAGAGAAAACATCACTGTACCACAAATGAAACATCGCTGTACCATCAGAGAAAACATCACTGCACCACAAACAAATCATCACTGTACCACAAACGAAACATCACTGTACCACAGACAAAACATCACTGTACCACAAACAAAGCATCGCTGTACCACAAACGAAACATCACTGTACCACAAACAAAACATCACTGTACTGCCAGAGAAAACATCACTGTACCACAAATGAAACATCGCTGTACCACAAATGAAACATCACTGTACCATCAAAGAAAACATCACTGTACCACAAACAAAACATCACTGTACCACAAACGAAACATCACTGTACTGCCAGAGAAAACATCACTGTACCACAAATGAAACATCGCTGTACCACAAACAAAACATTGTTGTACCGCCAAGCGAAACATCACGTATCACCAAACTAATATCACCATACCGCCAAACAGAACATTGTTGTACCACGAATGAAACATCGTTCCTCTGGGCCAAGATGCACAAACAGTGCACATAATTCACCCACAATACAAAGTAATATTACCACACATAAATTAACAAATAAAATACATTCCAGAAACTTTGGCATTTAGCCTAAGGTGCATTTCCAAGATTCAATATTGTTTAATATCATTTCCAGTACATGTGTAATGGGGAACAAAATAATTGTTACTCCGGATCCGATGCAGCATAAAAGAACAGAAGAAGACAAAGACAAAATAATAACAAGAAAACATAATGAATATAAATACATGAAACAGTTTAGATTGATTTATGTCCGTAGAGTGGTGTTTGGTACAGGAGTGTCTGTGCATAGATAGAGAGATACTTTATTGATTCCGACACTGAAATTATAGTGTCACAGTAGCATTACAAGTCCACAAATATTAGAAGAGAAGTAAGAAAGAATAAAAAATAAGTTACCTCAAACAGTCTAACAGGAGGGGTCATCACTTCCCCAGCTACAGGTTGACTCGTTATAGAGAGTAAGAGTGACCTCATATAGTGCTCTTTGGAGCAGTGCAGTTGTCTTAGTCTACAATTAAAAGTGCTCCTCTGTTCAGCTAAGGTGACATGCAGAGGGTGAGAAACATTATCCAGAATTGCCAGGATTTTCCGTAGGGTCCTGTGTTCTCCCACAACCTCCAGTGTGTCCAGTTTGACTCCTACAATAGAGCAGGCCTTTCTAATCAGTTTATTGAGCCTGTTGGCATCACCCGTGTTGATGCCATTGCCCCAGCACACCACCTCATAGAAGATTGTCCTGGCGACAACAGACTGGTAGAGCATGTGAAGGAGAGTCACATAAGATGACTGACAGGAAATGATAAAATAGTGGTGGTGGGGGGGGGCATGTGTGTGGTGGATGGCTGTAGTGAGGGAGGTGTTGATCAGCTTGGGGAGAGTAACTGTTTTTGAGTCTGGTGGTCCTGGTGTAGGTGCTCTTCTCCCTGATGGGAGTGGGACAAACAGTCCATGGGCAGAGTTGGGGGGGGGGATCCTTCATGGTGTTACTGGCCTTTTTCTGGTGCCTTTCTGTGTACATGGTGGGTAGGCTGGTGCCGGTGACGTACTGGGAAGCCTTCCTGTCTGCTGCAAGGCGGTTTCCGTACCAAGCAGTGATGCAGCTTGTTAAGATGCTCCCTACTGTGCATCTGGAGAGGGTTGTGAGTATTGAAGTGCAAAGACCGGCTCTTTTCAGCCTCCTCAGGAAGTAGGGGTGTTGGTGACTGTGTAGGATGTGCTCTGGGACCATGAGGGGTGTGAGACGTGCATTCCCAGGAGTCTGGAACTGCTCGTGGTTTCCACTGCTGTGCCACTGAGGGGTGAGACCGGTGTGAGTTCTCCTGAACCTGAAAACCATCTCCTTTGTCTTGTTGACATTGATAAGAGGCTATTTGCCTGGCATCACATCTCAACAAGTCAAGAGGTTTACGGATATAACGCTACTAGTTCTTCTGAAGAGATTAGACCCAGGTGGTGGCAGGGAGTTCAGTGGTCTCGGGGGAAAGCTGTCTCCCATCCTAACAGTATTTGTCCTGATACTATGGTACCTCCTGCCTGCTGGTCGGGCGTCAAAGAGATTTGCAACAGTTGGGTGGGATCCTTGACAACACTGTGGGCCCTGTGTGTGCAGTACATGGATGGGTGAAAGAGAGACCCCAATGATCCCCTCAGCTATCCTCACCATCCTTTGTGGGGTCTTGCATTTGGATGCCAGACAATTCCCACAATCCTTTGTGGGGTCTTGCGTTCGGATGCCTGGCAATTCCCACAATCCTTTGTGGGGTCTTGCGTTCGGATGCCTGGCAATTCCCACAATCCTTTGTGGGGTCCTGCGTTCGGATGCTTGGCAATTCCCACAATCCTTTGTGGGGTCTTGCGTTCGGATGCCTGACAATTGCCACAATCCTTTGTGGGGTCTTGCGTTTGGATGCCTGACAATTCCCACAATCCTTTGTGGGATCTTGCGTTCGGATGCCTGACAATTCCCTTACCAGATGGTGATGAAGCTGGTCAGGACACTCTCAAAGGTGCTCCGGAAAAAACTGGTTGATATGGGGGAGGGGGAGGGAGAGGGAGAGCTTTACTTACCTCAGTCTCCTCAGGAAGTGGAGATACTGCTCTACTTCTTTGACTGAAGAGATGGTGTTGAAAGATCTGGTGAGATTTTTCGTTATGTGCACTCCCAGAAACTTGGTGCTCCTAACTCTGTCCGTTGGAGGAGCCATGTATGTACAAGGGGGGAGCAGTCAGCCTGCACCTTCCTAAAGCCACAGTCATCTCTTTGGTCAGTGTCCACGTTGAGACACAAGTTGCTGTGCTAGCACCATCCTACCCGCCACTCTGCCTCCTCTCTGTACACCATCTCATTGTCGTTGCTGATGAGGCCAGACTCTGCAAACCTGATGACTCGGTTTGAGCTGGATTTAGCAGGACAGTCATGTGTCAGCTTGGGCTGAGCACACAGTAGCTGGAGGCTCGGGAGCTCGGAGTGACGGAGCTAGAGATATTGCTGCCAAAATGGACCGTCTGTGGTCTTTGTGCCAAGAAGTCTAAGCTCCAGTTAAAGGGAGAGAGGTGTTGAGAGTCAATGAGGAATGCACCTGTACCAAAGGGAGTAAACTGGGGTCCGATCCCCACTGGAGAATACATGCAAAAATAAAACAAAACCCAAGGTGACCGCACTCAATCCGAGCCCACTCACTATTACTTACAGAGAAACTGGAAAAGAGTAGTCAAACTATTTTCAAAGCCCTGTTGCGTGACGTGACAGGGTGGGTGCAGAGTTAGTGTTTCCTCAGGCTGGGATATCTAGAAAACAAAGGCCACTGTCTCAAAACAAATGGTAGGACCCCCCCACCCAGGCAGAAATAAGGACAGGACCCCCCAGGGCAGAAATTAGAAGGAATTTCATTATCCAAAGTGCAGCAAATGGTTGAAATTTTCCACGTGAGAGAGTTTTACATTCTGAGCATATCCGAAAGGCTTCTGGATGTTAAGGAAATCATGGGATACGGAGATGAAGCAGGTAAGTGGAATGATGCACAAGATTAATCATGATCTTGTTAAAGGGCGAAGCAGGTAGGAAGGGCCGAATAGTTTGCCTCTCCCATTTCCTGTGTGCTTTATTCACACCTGGTACATTGATCAAGAACACAGGAGACCTGGGCCAATACTAGGAAAAGGTATCATGACTCTCATAAAGTACTCAGGCAGACAAACTTGGCACGTGCCCAGCTGGACTCGAACCTGGCCGGGTGAGACACCTGAACCACCATCTTCCTGTCTCTGTCAGGTGACAGAAAGCAGGAGCACACTGGACAAACTCCAGTCGGCTCCCCCCCACGCCCCACAACGACACCACACTTATCACTCTCCACAAGCAGGGCACGGCAGGCAAAGTCCAGAGTGCTGTTTGCCTGTTTTTGTATGAAGCTCGCACTGTAGCACGGCAGAAATCCCCCAGGTCCGGACACAGTAATACTCTACAAGCAATCAGCAAATCGAGAAATCTTATTAAAATGCAGAGATTTTGTGTAAATACTTTCTCCCATGGAGGATATATATTGAGTTTACACTTTCAAAATCATTACAAGCCTCTATCGGAAAACAAGGTTAAAATCCAGTAATTAGGTGCATGTTGCTTATACCCTTTAGCACAGCTCTGCGATTGGAAATCCCTACTTAATTTAAGAACTATTTTTTTTAATCACAGCATCACTACCATACTTAAAGGGACATTACCACATTGCACCCCCTTCAGCATTCTGTCTGGCTCACTCCTCCACCTCCACTGAAACTCACTCACATTCCCATGGCAACCAAAGGCAGTGTAACACCAGGCTCCTACTTCCCTCCTCCCACCATCCAGAAAGACAAATATTCCTCGTGAAATGGTAATCCCCTTGCATTCCATAAGACACAGGAGCAGATGTAGACCATCTGTCCCATTGAGTCTGCTCCACCATTCCAACATGGCCGAGTTATTGTCCCTCATCCCATAAGGCCCTCAGCCAAATCTAGTCCAAACCAACCACGATTCCCACCTTGTCCCATTTCCCCACATCTGTTCCATGTTCTTCTAAACCATTTTTGTCCATGGGCCACTCCAACTGTCATTTAAATGTTGTGTTTGTACCTTCCTCAGCCACTTCCTCTGGCAGCTCACTCCGTGCACAGGCCACCTCCTAGGTACAGACTGACCCCCAGACTCCTCTGAATCCTATCCATCCCCCCCATACACTGTCACTTTGTGCTTACACCCACACTGACACGCTCACTGTCACTTTGTGCTTACACCCACACCTCACACCCACACTGACACTCACTGTCACTTTGTGTTTACACCCACACTGACACTCACTGTCACTTCATGTTTACACCCACACTGACACACTCACTGTCACTTTGTGCTTACACCCACACCTCACACCCACACGGACACACTCACTGTCACTTTGTGCTTACACCCACACTGACACGCTCACTGTCACTTTGTGCTTATACCCACACCTCACACCCACACGGACACACTCACTGTCACTTTGTGCTTACACCCACACTGACACACTCACTGTCACTTTGTGCTTATACCTACACTGACACTGTCACTTCATGTTTACACCCACACTGTCACTTTATGCTTACACCCACACCTCACACCCACACGGACACACTCACTGTCACTTTGTGTTTACACCCACATGGACACACTCACTGTCACTTTGTGCTTACACCCACACTGACACACTCACTGTCACTTTGTGTTTACACCCACACTGACACTCACTGTCACTTTGTGTTTACACCCACACTGACACACTTACTGTGCTACTGATACTGAGAAGAGTTCCTCTTGCCGAGTCACTTTATCACTTCCTGTCATGTACAGGTACTCCTCAGTCATTTCATGTACATATAGCACTATCAGTTTATGTATAAAAGCTAAATATTATGTACATACGGCCACAATCAACAGTACATTGTGTTTTATAGGACTGCTTTTATCTAGTGTTCCTGATGCAGCCTCCTCTACATTGGTGAGACCCATCTGAAATTGTGGGGGGGGGGGGGGGGGGTGCCGTTCCATTGAACACCTCCACTCCGTCCGCCGAAAGCAGAACTTCCCGGTGTCCAAACATTTTCATTCCAATCCACAATCCCGTCCCATCACATTGGTCTAAGGCAACCCGCGGCTCCCCGTGGTAAACGTTGCCGACCCCTGGTCTAAGGCCTCCTCTTGTGCCAAGACTATACGCAGCTCCTTATACTCTACCTGAGTGGCCTCCAACCTGACGGCATGGATATCGATTTCTCCTTCCAGTGAAAAACTATCTCCCATCCCCTCTTCTTCTATTCCCTTCACTGGTCTCTTACCTTCTCACCTGTTTATCACTTCCCCTGGGCCCCTTCCTCGTTCCCTTTCTCCCACATCCACTCTCCTTTACCTTTCCCACCCAACTGGCTTCACTGTGGTGAACTATGTGCCTGTTGGGACACGCCCCTGCTGACTGCTCCTGTGGCTCCTCCCACAGGCCCCTGTATAAAGGAGACCTGCGGCCTGAAGATCGGCCTCATTCTCCAGGACCTTGTATGATAGACACTCACTCCTGGTTCCTTCTTCCAGTCAATAAAAGCCGATATCTCGCCTACGTCTCAGTGTGAGTTATTGATGGTGCATCATTCACCTAGCAGTTTCTAGCTGTCCCTCCATCCTTTTCCCCTCATCTTTTTATTCTGGCATCTTCCCTCTTCCTTTCAGTCCAAAACTTCGACTGTTTATTCCCCTCCATAGACGCTGCCTGGCCTGCTGAGCTCTTCCAGCATTTTGTACGAATTGTTTTAGATTTCCAGCACCTGCAGAATTTCGTGTGTTTGCATTTATATTTATATTTATTGAATTTTTATGCTTAATGTGTACTTTATGCTGAATCAAATCCAGAGAACAATCATTCCATTCTCCTTTACACTTTTGTACTGAAGGCTGACATTAAATAATCTTGAATTTTGAAATCTTTCCCCTCTCACCTTTTAACCTTTGCCTTGTTTTCTTGATACTCCCATTCTTGGGAAAAAGATTGTGCACCTGCACCCTGTTAATGCCTCTCCTGGTATCATGTCACCCCTCATTCTACTATGGTCCAGTGAAGAAAGTCTTACTCCCTCTGAACTAACACCGTATATCCAGCGTTCTGAATGTCCTCTCCCTCACACACAGATCAGATTCAGCTTAATTTATCAAGGGTACATAAAAACACACAGTGAAATGTACCATTTGCATTAACAGCCAACTCACCCAAAGGATGTGCTGGGGTAAATATGTAAATATGTACTGGGTGCACACCAGTATAAACACATACCAGGTACACACTGGTGTAAATGTGTAACGGGTACACTCTGGTGTAAATGTGTAATGGGGACACACCGGTGTAGATATGCTAGAGTATTAACACTAATCTGAAACCATAAGGATATTAAATTTAGATCTCATACCACTTTACACATTGGCAAACTATTTTTAGACTACAGAACTTCAGCTGGCATCTTTTTGCTTTATGTTTTCATTTCCTAAGTTACTTCCACCCCCTCGCTGCAAGATAACCAAGACGTTAACCAGAAACTCAAATTAAAGGCATAATGTTTAATTCAAATAAACCTGTGTCTTCACTACCTCATCTATGCAATTTGGAATCAGGATTCAGTTTAAAAAGTGGGATCAGATTGGGTGATCATTTTGCAGATAATCAGCTGCTGTGGATAACCTCACACTGTCATTTCAATCCTCTTTTACCACACACACAGAACACGGAGAAACTCAACAAGTCAGGCAGCACCTATGGACTGGAATGAACACTTGACGTTTCGGGCTGAGACCATTATCCTCCATTCCCGCAGACGCCTACTTACGGTAGAAGTAAAGCAGAGAAAGATCAGTAATTGCCATGGATGTGAAAGGTGCTACACAAAGATAACTTATAACGGGGCTTTGCCACCAGATGAGCTGGGCAAATTGCTAAGGGAAACACAGCTCGGTCGCTATAGCAACGGAAGCCTTCTTATGACACACAGACTGGACCAACCCTCACACTGAATTTCAGTTCTCCAGCCTACCGCATCAACATCAATAAGCCACAATTATTGTCATATCTGCAAGAGTATATAGGCACAGGCGCAATATATAACCTGCAGCAATATCACAGGGACATAGCGTCAGAGACACCACATTCACAAGAATAAACATAATCTACACACAAATTATAATTTACCCAAGGGGCGTAGGCAAAATTGACAGCATCAGCTCCTCTGTACAAAGCTTCTGTCAAAAGGCAGAGCACAGGTGAGGCCATTTGGCCCATCATGTCTGTGCTGAGCACAGTGACAATTTAACTAATTCCGTCTGCCTGCACATTGTCCATGTCCCTCTATTCTAGCCTGGTAATAGCCTACTCCAACCCTTCCTCTGAGTTCAGATGAAAGGGAAGTTTAGAGAAGTGAGGGCTAGTGTATTTGTTATACATACACAGAGAGTGTGAGAGTTGACTGCCAGGGCTGTCACTGGAAGAGGATAAAATAGTGACATTGAAAAGACATTAGAGCAGGGATTTCCAACCTGGGGTCCATGGACCCCTCGGTTAATGGCCGGGGTCCAGGGCATAAAAAAGGTTGGGAACCCCTGCTTTAGAATATGCAGGAAAGGAGGGAGATGGCATGCCAAACAGATGTAGCTTAATTTGGCATCATGCTTGGCACAGACGTACTGTTCTCCATTCTGTGAAGCCTCTAACGTTGCCATTAATAAAGTCTCAACCCTTTGGCTCCCAAATAAACTTCACTTTAGTGGCTACCCGAACTCATTAATGAGCTGCAACCTCTGTGCATTGTCCAATTTGCACAATGAGGCACCAAATGAAGATAAAACCACAGTGACAACGTACTGCAGCACAGACCTCTCAGAGGAACAACACAATCATCAATACAATTGCTGACCGCTCGCTGTGCGTGCCCAGGGAATGATTGATGGGAATAGGATGATATTTTAATGCCACTGATGGCTGACGGCTTTATTACATCTTCAAGGTCACTTCGTCATCCCCGGGGGCGGGGAGCCAGGAAACTACTCTCAATACATTTTCAGACAGTAAGATTTTTCACCACCTTATCCTCTACAATGAACTGCCCACAGAAAGTCAAGAATGCTGGAGAAGCATTAAAGTGCTTGTTGTCCAGTTCCTATCACTCACACAACTGGGAGAAGATATAGAAAGCATGCATTTCTGTAGTGCCTGACATACCCGCCTCAACTTGCCCTAAACTGAAAATGCAGCAAAGTTCTGTCCTAACACAGCAGAGGCGGTTCCTGAAGGGAGGGGAGAACCTCAGCTTGGTGCCTGACTCTGCAAACATTTGCAGTGTTGCTGCAGTTATCACTCTCGTTTCTAGCATCAGGAAGGCTGAAGGGCCACACTCGACAATTCAGGAGCGGCTTCTTCCCTGCAGATTTACCGTGGACAGCATTCCAACTGGTTACAGCTCTGGTACGGAGCCACCACTGCACAGGACTGGAAAAAGCTGCACAGGACCATGAACCCAGCCAGCTCCATCGGGGGAACTAGCCTGCCCAGGCCCGAGGACAGCTGCAAAAGACGACCCCTCCGGATGGCGGTGTCCACCATTAAGGTCCCACACCACAAGGACAAGCCCTCTTCTCATTACGACCATCGGGGAGGAGGTACAGGAGCCTGAAGACACAGACCCAATGTTTTAGGAACAGCTTCTTCCCTTCTAGCAACAGGTTTCTGAATGCCCATGAACACTACCTCACTAGTTTTGAGCTATTTGTGCATTACTTAAGTTTCCTATTGTAATGTATAGTGTATTTTATGTATTTCATGAATACATCAGTTAAACCTGATTCTGGGGTGTTTTTCCCTGACACCATCAGTTCATGAATCCAAGAATACCACCTCACTAGTTTCGCTCTCTTTTTGAACTAATATTTCCTCTCAGTGGCCACTTTATTAAGTACAACTGTACACCTGGGATGGGGTGGTGGGGTGGAGATACAGAGGAGGTGTGAGGTGCTCCTTCCCACCACTAGCCTGCAGGTCACCCTTGGGCAAGGTGTGGCACCTGCTTAGCCCCCGATTAAGGTCACATGAAGTCCTGGGAGCAGGTGGTGGATGGTCGTATGAACAGCCGGTGCAGATCACAAGTCCTGGTTATGTGATGTCAGCATCAGCATGAGTCTCTGAAGATTATTGACAATGGCTGGGGTCACCCATCTTGTAAAGACACTACCCAGAAACAGGCAACAGCAAACCACTTCTGTAGAAAAATTTGTCAAGGGCAATCATGGTCATGGGACCATGATAGCTCACGTCATATGACATGGCACATAATAATGATGATATATACTTGCTCGTTAATGCAAATATCTAATCAGCCGATCATGTGGCAGCAACTCAATACATGAAAGCATGCGGACATAGTCAAGAGGTTCAGTTGTTCAGACCAAACATCAGAATGGGGAAGAAATGTGATCTAAATGACTTTGACCACGGGGTGATTGTTGGTGCCAGATGGGGTGGTCTGAGTATCTCAGAAACTGCTGATCAGCTGGGATCTGGAGTTTACAGAGAATGGTGCAAAAACCAAAGAAACATCTAGCAAGCCTTGTTAATGAGAGCAGTCCGAGGAGAATGGCCAGACTTCACGCTGACAGGAAGATGCCAGTAACTCAAATAACTACACGGTACAACAGTGGTGTGCGAGAGAGCATCTCTGAATGCACAAAACGTTGAACTTCGAAGTGAATGGTCTACATCAGCACAAACATATGTACACTCAGGGGCCTCTTCACTGGGTAGAAGAGGTGCCTAATAAAGCAGCCACTGTGTGTTTACATACGTCAGTGTAAAGTAATCTAATTCTGATTCTGAAATCGTCCTATCTACCATCAGACCCATGAACCCGTGAAATTGTCCTCTCCACCATCAGATCCGTGAACCCGTGAAACACTACCATGTCACTCCTTCCACAAGCGAGAGAAGATCTGCAGATGTTGGAAATCCGAGCAACACACACAAAATGGCGGAGGAACTCAGCAGGCCAGGCAGCATCTGTGGAAAAGAGTGAACAGCCGACGTTTCAGGCCAAACCCTTCAGCAGGATCTTTGCACTATTTATTTGCCAGATCCTGGCTGATGTTTTACCTTGGTGAAAGGTTGCAATAGAAAGGGTAAATAAGCAGGGAACTAGCTTGAGCTAACACGGTAACTGGGAACCACCATTAAGATTCGACAACAGGGAGATGGGATGCAGCCGTACAGCATCAAGGTACAGGGATGTGATGATTACTTTACAGCACACCAGTAGTGTTGTCGCCAAAATGTTGCTGTTAATTGAATGAGATGGATAATTAAATGTTTTATTCTTTAATCAGAACAGAGTTTTAATGTTAATCAAGTCTTCTGAACATAATTTTCCGAACAGTCCATGAACCTTGTTATAACATTTTCACATTATTTATATTTTTTGTAATTTATGCTAATTCTTTTTAATTTATTTTTGTACTGGCACAGTCTGTGTTTTTTGCACACTGGTTGAAGTTGGTGCACTCTTTCATCGATTCTATTATGGTTATTATTCTATTATGAATTTATGGAGAATATCTGCAAGAAGATGTATCTCAGGGTTGTCTACATACTTTGCCATTAAATTTACTTTGAACTTTGAAACAAAACATCGAGCAGTACAGCACAGTACAGGCCATTCGGCCCACAATGTTGTGCCAATCTTCTAACCTACTCCACGATCGATCTAACTCTTCCCTCCTACCACCCATAACTCTCTATTTTTCTTACATTATGTCATTACAAAACAACAGATTTCACTTCACTTCAGTAATGGCTGTATTTCATTAGGAGTTCGAGGAGGTTTGGTACGTCACCAAAAACTCTGAACAAATTTCTACAGATGTACCGTGGAGAGCATCACACGCAAAATGCTGGAGGAACTCAGCAGGTATGGAGAGGAATGAACAGTCAGCGTTTCAGGCCAAGACCTTTCATCAGGACTGGAAAGGAAGGGGGGAGCTGCCAGAATGTGAGGGGAGGGGATAGAGTACAAGCAAGAAAGGTGATAGGTAGAAAAGGTCGAGGACTGAAGAAGAAATCTGTTAGGAGGAAGGTGGACCACGGGAGAGGAGGCACACGAGGAGAGGAACGAAGAAGAAATAAGGGGGGCCCAGAGTAGGGGAGGGGGGGCAGAATTTTTTGGAAGTTGGAGAGCTCGATGTTATGCCCTCAGGCTGGAGTTTACCCGGACAGAATAACTCCAACCTGACAGTGGCCTCTGCGTGGCAGCAGAGGACGCGGCAGACCGACATATCAGATCAGGAATGGGGATTGGATTTTAAATGACTGGCCATCGGAAAACCCTGTTTGTTCAGATGGAGCGAAGGTGCTTGACGAGGCGGGCCCCCATTCTGACCGGCTGCTTCAACACCTGACATGGAGGCTCCAACGCATGGGATCACAAGAGGCTGCGAAGGGTTGCAGGTTCAGCCAGCTCCATCACCATCATCGAGGACATCCTCAAGAGGTGTTGCCTCAACGAGGCAGCATCCATCATTAAGGACCCACACCATCCAGGACATGCCCTCTTCTCATTTCTACCATCACGAGAGAGATACAGGAGCCCGAATGGCCACACTCAGTGTTTTAGGAACACTTTCTTCCCCTCTACCATCAGAACAGTCTGTGAACCCATGAACACAATCACTATCCATCTTTTACACTCTTGTTTTGCATCTTAGAGTATTTGTATGTCTTCACTGTACTGCTGCCACAAAACAACACATTGCATGATATTTGCCAGTGATAATAAACCTCATTCTGATTCTGAGTAATGAAATGATCTGTTTCGATAGCAAGCAAAGCCAGGTTTTTCGCTGTGTCTCCGTATATATGACAATAATCGACCAATAACCAGAACAGAAACCTGAAACACTTAATCTGTTTTTCTCTCTCCACAGATACCGACCGACCTGCTGAGTGCTTCCAGTACTTTCTGATTTTATTTCAGGTTTTCAGCAACTGCGTTTCTTTTCTCTTTCATTTACTTGAACGCAGAGGGGTGGGTCTTCACAGGTTAGACCCTCAGAGATCTTGACACCCAGGAACTTGAAATTGTTTATTCTCTCCAATTCTGATCCCTCTGTGAGGATTGGTGTGTGTTCCCTCGTCTTACCCTTCCTGAAGTCCACAATCAGCTCTTTGGTCTTACTGACGATGAGTGCCAGGTTGTTGCTGTGACACCACTCCACTAGCAGGCATATCTCACTCCTGTACGCCCTCACAGAATGGTTTATGTATCTCTGTTTATGTCAACATTTTGGCTGAGGTCAGGAATGAGGCCTGACAAAGAGACTCAGCCTGAAACATCGACTGTGTAAATATGCATTAATTCTTTCTTGATGAGGCACAATTGCAACACTGCAGGGTTGCTTAGAGAAAAGTGCACAGTACGTCGGGAGGAGGAATACTCAGCATAGTATTTGCAATAAACATGATGCAGAAAGCTGGCAATTTCACTTCACCCCAGTCCTTAGACTCTGAGGCTAATAACTACTGGCAGAGAGGAGGCTGCCACACTGCTGGAGAGTTATTGTGAAGCAAGTTCTTGTTAGTGTCTCATCAATGGCCACGTTTACTGAAGGGTTGTGCTGACAGTGTGAATTAAACCTCACCACAGATAAAAAGGAAGTGAATCCACAGTTCCTGCTTTAATCTTCCACCACAGAAATTTGAGTGCAAAATTCTTGGCAGACAATCTAGGACTGTGCTAAGGGAAATCCCCTCAATCGTATCGATTTCCTGATTAGCAATTCACGAGACACAAGAGAGTAGAGACATTGGAATCAAGAACGAGAAAGCAGACTGCTGGAGGTGCTCAGCTCATCAGACAGTTGCTGTCAAACATCAATCTCCAACATATTTTACTATTGTGGTAACATCACTGTATGTGTTGTGTGTGAGTTATATGTACCAATGTGTGCACTTTGGTCAGGAGGAACATTGTTTCATTTGGTGTTATACGTGTGTACGGTCCAATGATTATAAACCTGAACTTGATCTGTGGAGGCAGAAGGGGGATCTGTCCTGCTTCATCGAGACTTGTGGGCGGCCCCCAACACCTGCTCAGACTGTGTTGGTTGTTAACACAAGAGATGCATTTCACTGCATGAAGGTGGATGCTTCAGAGCCGGTCAGACCTGATGCAGGATCTTGACCAGAGAGACAACAAACATCGCTTTACCTCCACAGATGCTGCCTAATATGCTGAGTTCTTCTAGCAGTTTGTTTTTCAGATTTAAGATCCATTTATTTATCACATGCACATCGAAACGTAAGTGAAAAACCTTGCTTGTGGTAACAACCAACATAACCTAAGGATGGGTTACCTGGGGACAGCCCACAAGTGTTGGCACAAGTACAACATGCCCACAATGCCCAGAAAAACCACAAGCAACAACAGGGCATCAACAAAACTAACCACTTTCCTCCCTCCCATTCCACCCCTACCCAACACACAAATAGGCCTCTTATTGCTCTGTTTCGCTCACAATTAATGATTACTTGGTTGTTAACCTATTGCTGTTTATGGGAAAATATCAGGCCCTCAACATTACAACAGTAACTATTTGTCAATGATAAACACTTTATGGTCTACAAATCACCTGGTTTGAATAAGCCCTTCTCTTTCAACCATTGAGTACCTCTGCAATTTAGTGCAAAAACAATCTCTCAGCGTGAATCTTGGTGTTTCCTTTGGTTCTGTGCTCTGGGGGCCGAGGGTTGCTGGGGTTCAGATATTTCCCAAGCAAACAACATTTTTATTGGCACCTTGGTCAGACGGTGACCGTTAAAGTACATTTTACTGTCTCAGCGAGTAACAGTTAGATAGCCACAGCACTCCACTGGAACATCAGTGACAAAGTACACTTCAGATGCTGGGGTCAAATCAACACGTACAAACACACTGGAGGAACTCAGCAGGTCGGGCATCATCCGTGGAAATGAGCAGTCAACGTTTCAGGCCGAGACCCTTCATCAGAACTGAAGGAGGAGGGGGCAGGAAGGTGGGGGGAGGGTGGAAAACCAATCAGAGGAAAGATCAAGGGGTGGGGGAGGGGAAGCAGGGAGGGGATAGGCCGGAGAAGTGAAGAAGGAATCTAAGGGGAAAGCACTCTGGGTAGTAGAAGAAGGCAGACTCATGAGAGGTGATAGGAAGCTAGAGGAGGAGACAGAGTGAAACTGGGGTGGGGGAAGGGAGAGGGAGGGAATTACCAGAAGTCGGAGAATTCAATGTTTATACCAAGGGGCTGGAGACTACCCAGACGGTATATGAGGTGTTGTTCCTCCAACCTGAGTTTGGCCTCATCATGGCAGTAGAGGAGGCCATGTATGGACATATCTGAATGGGAATGTGAAGCAGAGTTGAAGTGGGTGGCAACCGGGAGATCCTGTCTGTTGTGGCGGACGGAGCGGAGGTGCTCGACGAAGCGATCCCCCAATCTGCGTCGGGTCTCGCCGATGTAGAGGAGGCCGCACTGGGAGCACCGGATGCAATAGATGACCCCAACAGACTCACAAGTGAAGTGTTGCCTCACCTGGAAGGACTGTTTGGGGCCCTGAATGGTGCTAAGGGGGGAGGTGTGGGGAGAGGTGTAGCACTTAACGCTTGCAGGGATAAGTGTCGGGTGGGAGATCTGTGGGGAGGGACGTGTGGACCAGGCAGTCACGGAGGGAACGATCCCTGCGAAAAGCAGAGAGGGGTAGAGAGGGAAAGATGTGCTTAGTGGTGGGGTCCTGTTGAAGGTGACGGAAGTTGCGGAGGATAATATGCTGGATCCGGAGGCTGGTGGGGTGATAGGTGAGGACAAGGGGAACACGGTCCCTGTTGTGGTGACAGGAGGATGGGGTGAGGGCCGAAGTGTGGGAAATGGAGGAGATGCGGGTGAGGGCATCTTTGATAACGGCAGAAGGGAAACCATGATTCTTAAAGAAAGGAGACATTTGGGATGTCCTGGAATGGAAAGCCTCATCCTAGGAGCAGATGCAGCGGAGACGGAGGAACTGGGAATAGGAAGTAGCATTTTTACATTTGGCAGGGTGGGAAGAGGTATAGTCGAGGTAGTTATGGGAGTCAGTGGGTTTATAGAAGATGTCAGTGGACGGTCTGCCTCCAGAGATGGAGACTGAGAGATCGAGTTGAAAAGTTGGGGAGCAGTAACAAAGTGACAAAGGCCAATCAGTTCCTCTACTGAGACGAGAGTGAGGCACAAACACACTCCAGGGACATTTTAAGCAAAGTTGTTAAACCAGCACACACACCCACCTCCCGAGAGGAATCAGAGTTCCCATCCAGTATCCTACTGTATGTTTATACCTGTCTGACACAGCACTTTGCCTTATAGTTTACTGTTGCCTGCTAAAATGTGGCACGGCAGCACTACAACATAACACTATTATGATAACATAGGGGTTAGTGTAACACAACAGCAGCACCAGCGAGCAAGGTTCAGCTCCACCGCTGTCCGTAAATAATTCATAAGCCCTCCCTGTGAGCGCGTGGGTTTCCTCCAAGTGCTCTGGTTTTCTCCCACATTCCAAAAGACGTCCAGGTTAATGTTAGTGAGTTGTGGCCATGAAACCCAGCGACAACCTGTGGGCGGCCCACAGCACATCCCCGAGCTGCTTTGTTAGTGACGCAGCGACACGTTTTGACGTGGGAAATAAAGTGAAGCTTCGATATGTGTGCTTGTATTTGGCAATAAATACTGACTGGGAAAAAACTCACTTAGCACATGCCAGAGTCCAGAGGTAGGAGAATCTGCAGATGCAGCAACCTGCCGGAGGAGCTCGGCCGGTTGAACCGCTTGGTGGGGTGAGTAGCGGTCAGGTCGAAGCAGGGTTTCAACCCAAAACATCGTCAATTTCATTCCTCCCACAGATTCTGCTTGAACTGCACATTTTTTGCTTTGCAGATAGTCCACGAGTCTTAAAGCAGAATGTTGCAGCTGCTTCCCTTCAGCACCGAGTCCAGAAGCAGTTCAAGAGCAGAGAAGACAGGCTGCCTCGAAGGCAGTATCCCCTCCCTGTACACTCACCACCGTCTGGCTATATTCTGCCTCATCTACAGGCTGTACTACTTTTACATCCTGCTGCATCGTGCAGGGGTTCCAACCTTTTTTATGCCACCGACTCCTGCACTTAACAAAGGGGCCCATGGGCCCCAGGCTGCGGAGGCCTAGGTGGAATACCGAATCCATCTTCTATAAATCGGCTCGTGGAGGTGAGGGGAATGGAAGGATGTGGACATTGTGTAGGGAGACGGGTTTAGTTGAGTTGGCCATTTGGTTACTAATTTAATTGGTTCAGCACAGCATTGTGGGCTGAATGGCCTGTTCCTGTACTATACTGGTCTATGTTCTATGATATTACAGCTGCAGAGTTACACAGCACAGAAAGGAGGTGAGATTGATCTCGGAGTCTGCACAACATTATAGGTCAAAGGGCTCTAACATTCTGTGCTCTGTATTTGCAGATGATGCCATAACTCAAATAACAATGAGTCAGCATACAGGAAGGAGACAGAGAGTCCAGTGACCTGGTGTAATGACAACAACAGAACTAGCCATAAACTTCAGAAAGTGGGACAGTGCACATACTCCTGTTTACACCAACCATGCCAAGGTCAAGCGGGTTCAGAGCCTCAGGTTCCTAGGGAATGAACATCACCAAGAGCCTGTCCTGGTCTCACCGAGCCTGTCCTGGTCTCACCGAGCCTGTCCTGGTCTCACCGAGTCTGTCCTGGTCCCACCGAGCCTGTCCTGGTCTCACCGAGTCTGTCCTGGTCTCACCGAGCCTGTCCTGGTCTCACCGAGTCTGTCCTGGTCTCACCGAGTCTGTCCTGGTCCCACTGAGTCTGTCCTGGTCCCACCGAGTCTGTCCTGGTCTCACTGAGTCTGTCCTGGTCTCACCGAGTCTGTCCTGGTCCCACTGAGTCTGTCCTGGTCCCACCGAGTCTGTCCTGGTCCCACCGAGCCTGTCCTGGTCTCACCGAGTCTGTCCTGGTCTCACTGAGTCTGTCCTGGTCTCACCGAGCCTGTCCTGGTCTCACCGAGTCTGTCCTGGTCCCACCGAGTCTGTCCTGGTCCCACCGAGTCTGTCCTGGTCCCAACGAGTCTGTCCTGGTCTCACCGAGTCTGTCCTGGTCCAACCGAGTCTGTCCTGGTCCCACCGAGTCTGTCCTGGTCTCACCGAGTCTGTCCTGGTCTCACCGAGTCTGTCCTGGTCCAACCGAGTCTGTCCTGGTCCCACCGAGTCTGTCCTGGTCCCAACGAGTCTGTCCTGGTCTCACCGAGCCCGTCCTGGTCCCACTGAGTCTGTCCTGGTCGGACCGATCGATGCAAAGGCCAAGAAAGCTCATTAGCATCTCAACTTCCTGTGGAGGCTGAAGAGATGCGGTGCGTTCTCCTTTTGATATTCGGCAAATTTTATTGCGGCACAGGAGGAAGCATCCTATCAGGATGCACCTTGGCTTTGTACGGCATCTGTTCTGCCCTCACGTGACGGCAAGGAATGGCAGAGAGTTGTGGATAGAGCGCAGCATGTCACTGAAACTAATTTCCTCTCCGAGAACTCTGCCCACACTCTTCACTGCCTCAATAAAGCAGCCAACATAATGAATGACTCCAGCCGCCCCGGAGTCTCCCTCCTCCCCCATCTGCGTGGGCAGTAGGTACAAAAGCCTGAATACACGCACCACCAGACCCAAGATCAACGTTCGTCCCACTGGCGCAAGAAGCTGGACTCTTGACCTCACAACCAATCTCGTCATGGCCTCTCGCCTCACTGTCTGCCTGCACTGCACTTTCTCTGTTGCTGTAACTCTGTGCTCCCACTTTTCAATGTACTGTGATAAAATGAGCTGCAGGCAAAAGACAGCTTTTCACTTCACATCACAATAATAAACCAACTTACCAATTAAACAGCAAATCGTCTCCATCTTTGTACAGCAAAAAATAAGTAGTGATTCCTAATAAAGTTAAATTTGCCAGCATCTCACCTGCTTCCCAGGGTGAAGCGGGGACAGTATCCCCAGAGACATTGTTTGGTGTGAATGTTAGAACAGTGCAGATGTCAGAACCTCATTATCTTTTCACTGTGTGTTAATTTCGGCACAGCAGTCAGTGATTTATTTACGAGGCAACATCTGGCAACGTGCCCTCCAACCGTCAAGACAGGGGCTCACTAAGTTCCTTGCCTGAAGGGGAGAAGATGCCAAACGGCTACTCATTAAAATGCAAATCCTGGCCAGTGTACTTTGTTCATACGCATGTAAATCAGCCTGACATCTATTCACAGATGTCTTTGCTTAAATGTGCATTGCTGTCCCTCAGCACAGTTCCTCGGCAGCCTCCTGGACATTTTAGGGGGAGGTTAGCGTGTGCAGTTGACTACTGCTCAGTTGGTTAAACTGCATTTTTGCTGTAGGACAGCAGGAGCTTGCGTTTGTACATTATTCCATCCACGTCCGCAGACTTCACTGAACAACCCATGATTGAACGGTGGGGCGGACTCGATGGGCCAAATGGCCTACTTCTGCTCCCATATCTTATAGTCTAACCAAGTGCCAAGCGGAATCTTTACCAACACAAATCAAAATGGTGGGGGAGCTCAGCAGGTCATCCATAGCCAGTCAACATTAGAGGTCTAGGTGGTGAGGGCTAGAGAGGAAGGGGGCAGAAGCCTCTGGGAAGGAGGAAGGAGGGGGCCAGGACAAGCTTGCAAGTGATAGGTGAGACCAGGTGAGCAGGAAGGAGGGTGGGGAGGTGGGTTAGGGAGAATGATGTAAGAAGCTGGGAGATGATAGGTTGAAGATGTAAAAGGCTGAAAAAGAAGGCATCTGATTGGAGAAGACAGAGGACCATGGAAGAAAGGGAAGAAGGAAGGGTACCTGAGGAAGGTGATGGGCAGGTGAGGAGATGAGGTGAGAGGATGACCAGAGCGAGGAATGAAGAAAAGAGAAGGGGTTGTGGGTGAAGTAATTACTGGAAGTTGCATGCCATCAGGTTGGAGGTTGAAATGTGAGGTCATCTTCCTCCATCCTGAGCTTAGCCACATCGTGCAGTCGAGGAGGTTGAGGAGAGTGCAGTAGAGGAGGTTGAGGAGAGTGCAGTCGAGGAGGTTGAGGAGAGTGCCGTCGAGGAGGTTGAGGAGGGTGCAGTCGAGGAGGTTGAGGAGAGTGCAGTCGAGGAGGTTGAGGAGAGTGCAGTCGAAGAGGTTGAGGAGGGTGCAGTCGAAGAGGTTGAGGAGAGTGCAGTCGAAGAGGTTGAGGAGAGTGCAGTCGAGGAGGTTGAGGAGGGTGCAGTCGAGGAGGTTGAGGAGAGTGCAGTCGAGGAGGTTGAGGAGAGTGCCGTCGAGGAGGTTGAGGAGGGTGCCGTCGAGGAGGTTGAGGAGAGTGCAGTCGAGGAGGTTGAGGAGAGTGCAGTCGAGGAGGTTGAGGAGGGTGCAGTCGAAGAGGTTGAGGAGGGTGCAGTCGAGGAGGTTGAGGCTAGTGCAGTCGAGGAGGTTGAGGAGGGTGCAGTCGAAGAGGTTGAGGAGAGTGCAGTCGAAGAGGTTGCGGAGAGTGCAGTCGAGGAGGTTGAGGAGGGTGCAGTCGAGGAGGTTGAGGAGAGTGCAGTCGAGGAGGTTGAGGAGAGTGCCGTCGAGGAGGTTGAGGAGAGTGCAGTCGAGGAGGTTGAGGAGAGTGCAGTCGAGGAGGTTGCGGAGAGTGCAGTCGAAGAGGTTGAGGAGGGTGCAGTCGAGGAGGTTGAGGAGAGTGCAGTCGAAGAGGTTGAGGAGAGTGCAGTCGAGGAGGTTGAGGAGAGTGCAGTCGAAGAGGTTGCGGAGAGTGCAGTCGAGGAGGTTGAGGAGGGTGCAGTCGAGGAGGTTGAGGAGGGTGCAGTCGAGGATGTTGCAGAGAGTGCAGTCGAGGAGGTTGAGGAGGGTGCAGTCGAGGATGTTGCAGAGAGTGCAGTCGAGGAGGTTGAGGAGGGTGCAGTCAAAGAGGTTGCGGGGAGTGCAGTCGAGGAGATTGAGGAGAGTGCAGTCGAAGAGGTTGAGGAGGGTGCAGTCGAAGAGGTTGAGGAGAGTGCAGTCGACGAGGTTGAGGAGAGTGCAGTCGAGGAGGTTGAGGAGAGTGCAGTCGAGGAGGTTGAGGAGAGTGCCGTCGAGGAGGTTGAGGAGGGTGCAGTCGAAGAGGTTGAGGAGGGTGCAGTCGAGGAGGTTGAGGAGAGTGCAGTCGAGGAGGTTGAGGAGGGTGCAGTCGAAGAGGTTGAGGAGAGTGCCGTCGAGGAGGTTGAGGAGGGTGCCGTCGAGGAGGTTGCGGAGAGTGCAGTCGAGGAGGTTGAGGAGAGTGCAGTAGAGGAGGTTGAGGAGAGTGCCGTCGAGGAGGTTGAGGAGGGTGCCGTCGAGGAGGTTGAGGAGAGTGCAGTCGAGGAGGTTGAGGAGAGTGCAGTCGAGGAAGTTGCGGAGAGTGCAGTCGAGGCGGTTGAGGAGGGTGCAGTCGAAGAGGTTGAGGAGAGTGCAGTCGAGGCGGTTGAGGAGGGTGCAGTCGAAGAGGTTGAGGAGAGTGCAGTCGAAGAGGTTGCGGAGAGTGCAGTCGAGGAGGTTGAGGAGGGTGCAGTCGAGGAGGTTGAGGAGAGTGCAGTCGAAGAGGTTGAGGAGAGTGCAGTCGAGGAGGTTGAGGAGGGTGCAGTCGAGGAGGTTGAGGAGAGTGCAGTCGAGGAGGTTGAGGAGAGTGCAGTCGAGGAGGTTGAGGAGGGTGCAGTCGAGGAGGTTGAGGAGGGTGCAGTCGAGGAGGTTGAGGAGGGTGCAGTCGAGGATGTTGCAGAGAGTGCAGTCGAGGAGGTTGAGGAGGGTGCAGTCAAAGAGGTTGCGGGGAGTGCAGTCGAGGAGATTGAGGAGAGTGCAGTCGAAGAGGTTGAGGAGGGTGCAGTCGAAGAGGTTGAGGAGAGTGCAGTCGACGAGGTTGAGGAGAGTGCAGTCGAGGAGGTTGAGGAGGGTGCAGTCGAGGAGGTTGAGGAGAGTGCAGTCGAAGAGGTTGCGGAGAGTGCAGTCGAGGAGGTTGAGGCTAGTGCAGTCGAGGAGGTTGAGGAGGGTGCAGTCGAGGAGGTTGAGGAGAGTGCAGTCGAAGAGGTTGCGGAGAGTGAAGTCGAGGAGGTTGAGGAGAGTGCAGTAGAGGAGGTTGAGGAGAGTGCCGTCGAGGAGGTTGAGGAGGGTGCCGTCGAGGAGGTTGAGGAGGGTGCAGTCGAAGAGGTTGAGGAGGGTGCAGTCGAGGAGGTTGAGGCTAGTGCAGTCGAGGAGGTTGAGGAGGGTGCAGTCGAGGAGGTTGAGGAGGGTGCAGTCGAAGAGGTTGAGGAGGGTGCAGTCGAGGAGGTTGAGGCTAGTGCAGTCGAGGAGGTTGAGGAGGGTGCAGTCGAGGTGGTTGAGGAGAGTGCAGTTGAGGCGGTTGAGGAGGGTGCAGTCGAGGAGGTTGAGGAGAGTGCAGTCAAAGAGGTTGAGGAGAGTGCAGTCAAAGAGGTTGAGGAGGGTGCAGTCGAGGAGGTTGAGGAGAGTGCAGTCGAAGAGGTTGAGGAGGGTGCAGTCGAGGAGGTTGAGGAGAGTGCAGTCGAAGAGGTTGCGGAGAGTGCAGTCGAGGAGGTTGAGGAGGGTGCAGTCGAGGAGGTTGAGGAGGGTGCAGTCGAGGATGTTGCAGAGAGTGCAGTCGAGGAGGTTGAGGAGGGTGCAGTCAAAGAGGTTGCGGGGAGTGCAGTCGAGGAGATTGAGGAGAGTGCAGTCGAAGAGGTTGAGGAGGGTGCAGTCGAGGAGGTTGAGGAGAGTGCAGTCGAGGCGGTTGAGGAGGGTGCAGTCGAAGAGGTTGAGGAGAGTGCAGTCGAAGAGGTTGCGGAGAGTGAAGTCGAGGAGGTTGAGGAGAGTGCAGTCGAGGAGGTTGAGGAGAGTGCAGTCGTGGAGGTTGAGGAGAGTGCAGTCGAAGAGGTTGCGGAGAGTGCAGTCGAGGAGGTTGAGGCTAGTGCAGTCGAGGAGGTTGAGGAGGGTGCAGTCGAGGAGGTTGAGGAGGGTGCAGTCGAAGAGGTTGAGGAGAGTGCAGTCGAAGAGGTTGCGGAGAGTGAAGTCGAGGAGGTTGAGGAGAGTGCAGTAGAGGAGGTTGAGGAGAGTGCCGTCGAGGAGGTTGAGGAGAGTGCCGTCGAGGAGGTTGAGGAGGGTGCCGTCGAGGAGGTTGAGGAGGGTGCAGTCGAAGAGGTTGAGGAGGGTGCAGTCGAGGAGGTTGAGGCTAGTGCAGTTGAGGAGGTTGAGGAGGGTGTAGTCGAGGAGGTTGAGGAGGGTGCAGTCGCAGAGGTTGAGGAGGGTGCAGTCGAGGAGGTTGAGGCTAGTGCAGTCGAGGAGGTTGAGGAGAGTGCAGTTGAGGCGGTTGAGGAGGGTGCAGTCGAGGAGGTTGAGGAGAGTGCAGTCGAGGAGGTTGAGGAGAGTGCAGTCGACGAGGTTGAGGAGAGTGCAGTCGAAGAGGTTGCGGAGAGTGCAGTCGAGGAGGTTGAGGAGGGTGCAGTCGAGGAGGTTGAGGAGAGTGCAGTCAAAGAGGTTGAGGAGAGTGCAGTCAAAGAGGTTGCGGAGAGTGCAGTCGAGGAGGTTGAGGAGAGTGCAGTCGAAGAGGTTGAGGAGGGTGCAGTCGAGGAGGTTGAGGAGAGTGCAGTCGAAGAGGTTGCG
Source organism: Hypanus sabinus (assembly GCF_030144855.1). Taxonomy (NCBI): domain Eukaryota; kingdom Metazoa; phylum Chordata; class Chondrichthyes; order Myliobatiformes; family Dasyatidae; genus Hypanus; species Hypanus sabinus. Next base: position 9,795,117 of record NC_082727.1, read on the forward strand.
GAGAGTGCAGTCGAGGAGGTTGAGGAGGGTGCAGTCGAGGAGGTTGAGGAGGGTGCAGTCGAGGAGGTTGAGGAGAGTGCAGTCAAGGATGTTGCAGAGAGTGCAGTCGAGGAGGTTGAGGAGGGTGCAGTCGAGGAGGTTGAGGAGAGTGCAGTCGAGGAGGTTGAGGAGGGTGCAGTCAAAGAGGTTGCGGGGAGTGCAGTCGAGGAGATTGAGGAGAGTGCAGTCGAAGAGGTTGAGGAGGGTGCAGTCGAAGAGGTTGAGGAGAGTGCAGTCGAAGAGGTTGAGGAGAGTGCAGTCGAGGAGGTTGAGGAGGGTGCAGTCGAGGAGGTTGAGGAGAGTGCCGTCGAGGAGGTTGAGGAGGGTGCAGTCGAAGAGGTTGAGGAGGGTGCAGTCGAGGAGGTTGAGGCTAGTGCAGTCGAGGAGGTTGAGGAGGGTGCAGTCGAGGAGGTTGAGGAGAGTGCAGTCGAGGCAGTTGAGGAGGGTGCAGTCGAAGAGGTTGAGGAGAGTGCAGTCGAAGAGGTTGAGGAGGGTGCAGTCGAGGCGGTTGAGGAGAGTGCAGTCGAGGAGGTTGAGGAGAGTGCAGTCGAGGAGGTTGAGGAGAATGCAGTCAAAGAGGTTGCAGAGAGTGCAGTCGAGGAGGTTGAGGAGAGTGCAGTCGAGGAGGTTGAGGAGAGTGCAGTCGAAGAGGTTGCGGAGAGTGCAGTCGAGGAGGTTGAGGAGGGTGCAGTCGAGGAGGTTGAGGAGGGTGCAGTCGAGGAGGTTGAGGAGGGTGCAGTCGAGGAGGTTGCGGAGAGTGAAGTCGAGGAGGTTGAGGAGAGTGCAGTCGAGGAGGTTGAGGAGAGTGCAGTCAAAGAGGTTGCGGAGAGTGCAGTCGAGGAGGTTGAGGAGAGTGCAGTCGAGGAGGTTGAGGAGAGTGCAGTCGAGGAGGTTGCGGAGAGTGAAGTCGAGGAGGTTGAGGAGAGTGCAGTCGAGGAGGTTGAGGAGAGTGCAGTCGACGAGGTTGAGGAGAGTGCAGTCGAGGAGGTTGAGGAGAGTGCAGTCGAGGAGGTTGAGGAGAGTGCAGTCGAGGAGGTTGAGGAGGGTGCAGTCGAAGAGGTTGCGGAGAGTGCAGTCGAGGAGGTTGAGGAGGGTGCAGTCGAGGAGGTTGAGGAGGGTGCAGTCGAGGAGGTTGAGGAGAGTGCAGTTGAGGAGGCTGAGAAGGGTTCAGTCGAGGAGGTTGAGGAGTGCACTTGAGGAGGCTGAGGAGAGTGCAATCAGACATGTTGGTATGGAAATGAGTAGCCGTGAAGAATTTTTCGATGTTGGTCACTCAATCCAGAATCAACAGTGAGTATCGAGGGAGTTGACTACATTGACACAGACCTGGAGACATTAACACTGTGGCAATGTTCAACCCCATTTCCATGCCACCATCAGGACAAATAAGGACAGGAGTAGGCCACTCAACCCCTCAAACCTACCCCACCAATCAATAAATAAATAATGATCCAGCCTCTGCCATCCCCTCGCAGGGAATCCCACAGATCCACTCCCCTCGCAGAGAATCCCACAGATCAACTCCCCTCGCGGGGAATCCCACAGATCCACTCCCCTCACAGGGAATCCCACAGATCCACTCCCCTCGCAGGGAATCCCACAGATGCACTCCCCTCGCAGGGAATCCCACAGATCCACTCCCCTCACAGGGAATCCCACAGATCCACTCCCCTCGCAGGGAATCCCACAGATCCACTCCCCTCATAGGGAATCCCAGAGATCCACTCCCCTCGCAGGGAATCCCACAGATCCACTCCCCTCGCAGGGAATCCCAGAGATCCACTCCCCTCGCAGAGAATCCCACAGATCCACTCCCCTCGCAGGGAATCCCACAGATCCACTCCCCTCGCAGGGAATCCCACAGATCCACTCCCCTCACAGGGAATCCCAGAGATCCACTCCCCTCGCAGGGAATCCCAGAGATCCACTCCCCTCGCAGAGAATCCCACAGATCCACTCCCCTCACAGGGAATCCCAGAGATCCACTCCCCTCGCAGGGAATCCCACAGATCAACTCCCCTCGCGGGGAATCCCACAGATCCGCTCCCCTCGCGGATAATCCCACAGATCCGCTCCCCTCGCGGATAATCCCACAGTTCCGCTCCCCTCGCAGATAATCCCACAGATCAACTCCCCTCGCGGGGAATCCCACAGATCCGCTCCCCTCGCAGATAATCCCACAGATCCACTCCCCTCGCGGATAATCCCACAGTTCCGCTCCCCTTGCAGATAATCCCACAGTTCCACTCCCCTTGCAGGGAATCCCACAGATCCGCTCCCCTCGCAGATAATCCCACAGATCCACTCCCCTCGCGGATAATCCCACAGTTCTGCTCCCCTCGCAGATAATCCCACAGATCCACTCCCCTCGCGGATAATCCCACAGTTCAACTCCCCTCGCGGGGAATCCCACAGATCCGCTCCCCTCGCGGATAATCCCACAGTTCCGCTCCCCTCGCGGTTAATCCCACAGATCCACTCCCCTCGCGGATAATCCCACAGTTCCGCTCCCCTCGCAGATAATCCCACAGTTCCACTCCCCTTGCAGGGAATCCCACAGATCCACTCCCCTCGCAGATAATCCCACAGATCCGCTCCCCTCACAGATAATGCCACAGTTCCACTCCCCTTGCAGGGAATCCCAGAGATCGCCTCCCCTCGCGGAGAATCTCAGAGACCCACTCCCCCCATAGAAAAAGAAATATCTACACGTCTCTCTCTGCCTCTAGTCACTTGCGACTGATTCCCCTCAGGTGAATCGTCCATCAACATCCTGGGCCCGACATACTGATACAATTACAAAGACGGCTTTCAGGCGTCTTTCCTCCAGAGCTTTCTGACTAGGTGCATTGCTGCTGGCATGGAAGGGCCAGTGCACAGGATTGGAAAAGGCTGCAGAGGCTCGTAAACTTAACCAGCCTCCCCAGCACCAAGGGGGCTCAAAATGGCGTTCAGGCACCTCCCACCCAGGACACGTCCTGCCCTCTCCTTATTGCTACCATCAGAGGGGAGGTACAGGAGCCTGAAGACACTCACTCAACATTTTATCAACAGCTATCTCATAATAATTTATAGTTTAGCTTTTTGGATTACAACATACTGCTGCCACAAATATCAAATTTCACAACATACGTCAGTGATATCTCCTTGATTCTGGTTCCCATGTTTTTCTCTCCACCGTCAGATTTCTGAACCGACCATGAACACCACCTCACTATTCTACTCTCTTTTTCACTGATTAATTATTTATTTTTTACATTTTTTTAATTGTAACTTTTACTAATTTTTTACGTGCTGCACTGTACTGCTGCTGCAAAACAACAGATTTCAGGACACGTGTCAGTGACCGTCGGTGTGATTCCGATTCCTGCCGGTACAAAGGACGAGAGCAGCAGGACCTGCATTTCTGTAGCACCGACACCATCCATTCACACTGAGCCATCGTCACAGTTACACCGTAGGGAACGGCCCGACAGCAAACTCCCACAAACTGCAACGTGATAACGACCAGAGACACGAGTTACGTCGAAGAGAAAGCACCCACCCAGAGTAATTCTCCTTCCCTGAGGCAGCTCCGAGGAGTAATTTATATCCAGCCGAGGCAGACAGAGAGAATGGACGAGGCTTCTGTTTACATCCACGACAACACGGCACTCCCACAGCTTCCACGTGCACTGAGTCTCTCGAGCAGGACTGAGTCAGAGATGTTTGTTCATGACTGACAGACGGCTGTCCGGGATAAACACTGTTACGATTACAATCTCTACATTTATATAGCACCGGAGAAAAGGATCCCCAGTTCAAAGTACATTTATTTTCAAATTATGTACACTGTGGACAACCTGGAGATTTGTCTCCTTACAGGCAGCCACAAAACAAAGAAACAATAAACCCCACATAACAAAACCGGCAAACACCCAATGTGCGGAAAAAAACTAATTGTGCAAGTAAATAGCACTCAGAACATGAACCACAGAGTCGTCAACAGTGAGTCCACGGCCATGGGTGTGGGCCAGCGCTGAGGTGGGTGCTGACAGGGTTGGGCCAGCGCTGAGGTGGGTGCTGACAGGGGTGAGCCAGCGCTGAGGTGGGTGCTGACAGGGGTGAGCCAGCGCTGAGGTGAGTGCTGATGGTTGTAGGTTAGCGCTGAGGTGGGTGCTGATGGGGGTGGGCCAGCACTGAGGTGGGTGCTGACAGGGGTGGGCCAGCACTGAGGTGGGTACTGATGGTTGTAGGTTAGCGCTGAGGTGAGTGCTAACGGGTCATGGGCCAGCCCTGCAGAGTCAGGTCAGCCCTGAGACGAGTGTACCTCACAAAGCAGTAAGCTGAACACCAGTTCATCACCCTCGGTCTTGATGCCTTGATCTTTCAGTCTGGCTTACAGCTTAAATTGACCAAACATCAGTTTGTTTTTCACCCTCGGGCCTGGGCCCTGCCGGTTCAGTTCAGCCCCTAATCATACACTGGACTGACACGAGACAAATACACTTGTACCCATCTACAAAAACCCCAGCAATGAGTATATTTACATGGAGCTCTGACACAAGAAAACAGCATCCATCATCAAAAACCCTCACCTTTCAGGCCAGGCTCTCTACTTGCTACTTGGGCAGAGGTACAGAAACCTTGGGTCCCACACCACCAGGTTCAGGAACAATTATTACCCTTACGGCTCCTGGACTGACAAGGAGAACCTCACTCACCTCAACCCCGAACTTATTCTACAACCTACAAATTCCCTTTCAGGGACCCTACAGCTCAGCTCCTCAGTATTATTTCATTTATAGTTGCATCTTCTGCCTTCTTTTGAATACTGCTTGTTTGTCAGTCTTTGTCTATCTGGAGTTAGTTTTTTTTTGTAAATTCTATTGTATTTCTTTTTTCCTGAAAATCCCTGAACAAAATTGACCTTCAAGATAGCATACATTAACACACGTGCATTTTGATAATAAATTTACTTTGACAGAAGCATAAAAGGGAGAAATTTATATGATCAAGCATGATCAAATGGGTAGGCACTTAGGCACATTTTGAAGAAGAGGGGCAAAGAAGTTTAGGAAAAGAGTTCCAAAGGTTGGCAGCTAAAGACACACATAAAGCTCCCGGCAAAGAGGATTAAGACAACTTCCTGCAAGATTTACTGCAAAAGAAGCTAATTGAGAAAGAACATAAGATATAGGAGCAGAATTGGGCCATTCAGCCCATCAAGTCTGTTCTGCCATTCCACTGTTACTCGATAAGGACTTGCAGCTAGTAGCTTAGATGAACGATCAGGCCTGCCTCACGCACGGTCATATAAAACAGGCCCTTCGGTCCATTAAGTACACACCAACCATTAATCACCCATTTACACTAATCCTACATTATTTCCAGTTATTTATGTTTCAGCTCCCCCCTTCTCCTACGCACTCACACACGAGGGACTAATTAACTATAGGCCAGTTGGATGGAACAGTAGCATAGTGGTCAGCACAACGTCCCGGGTTCAATTCCCAACGCCGCCTGTAAGGAGTTTGTACGTTCTCCCCATGCCATGTGGGTTTCCTCAGGGTGCTCCAGTTTCCACCCACAGTCTAAAGATGCACAGTCAATAGGTAAATTGCCCCATGATTGGGTTAGGGGTTAAATCAGAGGATTGCTGGGCCTGCTGTTCGAAAGGCTGGAAGGGCCTATTCCACACTGTATCTTAATAAAGAAATATATACATATGATAAAAGAAAATGAGAAGCTGTGAATAGCAGGGCTTGAAGGAGCAGATAGAAAGGATGTGGAAGGTTAATGCCAGTGAAATCCTGGTGCTGATATAGCAGCTCTTGGAGCTGTGACACCTGGACTGGGAGAGTGAGGAACAACACCTGAGATCTCGGCCCAGAAGACACGCTGCAAGGAACAGCAAGGAAACTGTACCGAACCCTCAAGCTCCCAGGCCTCTGGTAGAGGAACCGAGAAACCGAGGAACCCTCAAGCTCCCAGGCCTCTGGTAGAGGAACCGAGAACCGAGGAACCGAGGGAAAAATACACATACCCTGTAAGGGTGAGAAAAATACTGGAATATATATAAATAAACCTACCAACTCTTCCCCAGCATTGGAAAATCATGAACCAGACAGCAAGGCGAGAGAGGAGAGGAGTGGAATAGGCATTGTTTTCTCACCCTGCGGCGGTCCGTGTAGGGTTGAGCTGCTGGAAGAAGTGTTTGAAAGTGCCTGGACAAGTAGATGGGCAGGAAAGGTTTAGAGGGATACGTACCTAACACCTGGAGGAGACTCTTCCATCGGAATGGACGTTCTATGTTGTACGACTGTACTGACCCACACACTTCGGGGGGAAAGCAGAGACCCCAGAGCCTAACGCAGCCCGAGAGAGAGGAAACACAAACTCCACACACGCGTAGCAGCTGAGGTCAAGACTGAATTTGTTTTTTTGGTGCTGTGAGTCAGTGGCCCCACTGTGTTATGTTCAAAAAAGGGCATAATTTGAAGGTGACTGTTGGAAATTCTAGGATGGATGTCAGAAGTACAGAACGAGAGGTGTGTACAGTGTCCTACCAGGGGTGGTGACAGAGGCAGGTCCATACGATACTCTTCGATGGGCACATGCATGGATGAAAGAAGAACAGCGGGTTATGTGGTAGTTTGAACTTGAAGTAGTGGAAAGGCCAGCACAATATTGCGGGCCAAAGAGCCTGTACTGTTCTGGTCTATTTTGAAGGAGACTGGGTTTTCCACATGTCCCAACTGGCAACAGATCAGCCCTCCTTTTACCTGCCACCTCAAAAAGACAAAGAGTGCGCTGACAAGCGAGGATCCCTCTATGCTGTGCGTATTTGCATGCGCACACACGACTTTCAACCAGCACACAAAGGAAATTAATGTGCGCACTAAAGGTTAGTTACCTAAAATAATGTAGTAGTTACTAATTATACTTATTGAAAATAATCTTTTAGCTAAACGTTTCTGTTAACTAGTTAGTCATTTTTTTCAAATACCAGAATGCACGTCACTAATTTACGTCACCCCACCTTTCCTGTTCCGGTTCGTACAGATGCATCACAGCGGCAGCCATCTTTGGCGGACAGTGTTCATATCGTAAAGTTTACAAAGATCTGTTTCAAATTCTGCAGATAGCTTACTAAGTTTTTATTGAAAAAAATATTGATTCACTATGTCGAATTCAAATGAAGTGAAGGGCGTGAAGCGCAAGAGAACTGCAAATTTGTTTAAAGTTGAATGGCTTAACAAAATAATAGAAACTGCTACACTGAAAACGTCACAGGAGAGACAAGTTCGCCGTTGACTTTTATAAATAGTCTTTGTGTTCACTTAGAAGAAAGGTTTCCTGAAGATGCGGTACAAGAATGACAATTGTAGATTGTGACTTCACATTTGGTGATGAACAAGTTAATGCCTTATGTCCAAAATACCATGATTTTCTAGCTGAAAATAATGTAATAGTTAGACAGTTTAATGATTTCAAATTTTCCATGCAAGAAAAAATTAAATCCAAACTGATTTCAAACTTTGCTCAAATTTGTACTTCAAAATGAATAGTTCTGCGACCTTGCACAGTTGACGGACATTGAGGGAACCTTTCTTGCATCTGGTGTGGCTGAGAAACCGTTTAGGTGAACGTCATTTGGATATGTTAATGAGAATCAAAAGCTATCAATTGGTTGTAAGTTCTATTAGTCTAGATGGAGTTTACAATGAATGGGTGAATGCCAAAGACAGAAGAGAGAAAAAATAACTGAGTGACTTAAATATGTACGTTATTTTGTTGTTATTCTGTGCAGTTTTATGTCAGATATTTTGTAAACCTACATAAACTGTGCCATGTGTGAATCAGTGCGCACTTACTTTGGTCACAGGAAAAAAATTTGCACAACATAAGATTTATATATGAGAAATATATAAAAAGATTAGAGGGAACATTGCTGACAAGGATCAAAAGCAAAGAGCCACAACAGCAATGAAGTAATGAGAAGTTTTTATTGCCTTCATTATTCTGTAGACTCTGACAGCTAGCTCAGGGCAAGCATAATACATCGGCTGTCACTGCCTCCCAGGAACCGGTCTTTGCTATCTTCCAAACAGGCCAGCATCCGCCGTGTTTCTTCCACTCGATGCCATGAAGATTCCTTATTTAAAGATTTATTCAACACTCTGGTAAATTTGGCAACCACATCTAAAGTTCAGACCATATCTTACTTCAACAACCCCTGCAATGCAGGCGTTTGTATTGGAATTGGTTCATTAATGTCAAATGTCCCAGTGTACAGTGAAAAGCTTGCCTTGTGTACCGTTCCTACACAGCAGTGCACTCAAATACGGTAAAACGTTATTGAAAAACTGCAGTGCGGGTAAACGACGAAGTGCAACATCACAATGAGGTAGGTTGTGAGGTCAAACATCCCATCTTATCGTACAAAAGCTCCACTTGACAGTCCAGTAAAAGCAGGATGGAAGCCTGGTGGGTTGTACTTTCAGGTTCTTGTATCTTCCGTCCGATGGAAGAGGGGAGAAGAAACAACGTCCGGTTTAGGGAAGGTCTTTGATAACCCTGGCTGCTTTACCGAGGTAGTGAGAGAGCTCAAAGGGGGGAGGCTGGCCCCTCTGATGTAGTGAGTCGTGGGGTGGGAGTGCTAAACATGAGAGACCACGTCAGTTTCGTAAGTAGGACCGGCTTTTCTCATTTCACTCTCTGCCCAGGCACTGGAAACCTAGTTTTCTACTTTGTAAGTCAGTTACTAACTGAATTTGCTATTTTATTTTCTACCTGAGAAGTGGGACGTGTTCACAAGATTACAGCAAACTGCCTACACGTGAACGCAGCCCGGTCCATCACAAAACCCAGCCTCCACTCCATGGACTCTTTGTTCCCACTGCCTCAGGAACAAAGCCAACGTAATCAAGGACCCCTCCCACTCTGGTCATTCTCATTCCCCACAGGCTGAAGATACAAAAGCTTGAGGACACACACCCCCTACCTCAAGGACAGCAGATCCTTGAACAGACCTCTCAAAGGCTCAAACTTGATTTCTAGTCCAGGACTACCATGCATACCTGCACCACACTTCCCCTGTAAATACAACATCACATTTGGCATTTTACTTTACTCCTTCAATATGATTATGTACACCATGATCTCTCGGGATGACGTACCGAACAAAAGCTTTTCACTGGGTCTCAGTACACGCAACAACAATAAAACAATAATCAAAGTTCTGGTTCTTGTTCTGGTTTTTGACTTCATGCTGGACAAGCAGAAGTGAAGTTCCCAGAAATCTGGTGTTCTGTGGAAGCTGTAAAAAGTCCGTGGTTTACCACTGACGAAGCGCTGATCCCCTCACCCCCCAGACTTTATACTCAGCCTCACGTGGCCGTCTCTTTTTCACCTCTGACCTTCTCGGCTACCACTATCCAAATTCTAAAGGATCTTAATAAAAAGAGGATAAACATCACAAAGCACAAATAAATAAAAATGGGTTTCACTGACCAGGGATTTGGCATTGTGAGATTTCAAATGACTTGGTTGTCTAACAGCACATTCTGTGTAGTGACACAAAGAATCTGAGTCGGGTTTATCAGCACCGACTTGTGTTGGGAAAGTTATCCTTTTGTGCCTGAAGTTCAGTGCAAGACAAAACTCACTACCCATTATTTTATACTGCATCAAATATATAGTATATTTATACTACATTAAATTATTTAATAGATATTTAAAATATCAAATGCATAGTTAATATAAATTATAATAAATTAAGATTATGTATTAAATAAATAGTGAAAAAGAGGAATAGCAAAGTAGTGTTCATGGACCATTCACACGCGTGTGCACACACACATACGCACTCTCACACACAGTTACACACACACACTCACACACACACATATACACTCTCACACACAGTCACACACACACTCTCTCTCTCACACACACACACACTCACACACACACATATACACTCTCACACACAGTCACACACACACTCTCTCACACACACACACTCACACACACATATACACTCTCACACACACACACACACACACTCACACACACACACACACATACACACTCTCACACAGAGTCACACACACACACTCTCTCACATACACACTCTCACACACACACACACTCACTCACACACACACTCACTCACACTCTCACACACAGGCACACACACATACATACATACACATTCTCACACACAGAATCACACACACACACATACACACTCTCACACACACACTCTCTCACACATACACACACTCACACACACTCACACACACTCTCACACACATACACACTCTCACACAGTCATACACACACACTCACACACACACTCTCTCACACACACACTCACACACATACACACACACTCACACACACTCTCACACATACACACACACACACACTCTCACACACACACACACACACTCTCACACATACACACACACACTCTCTCACACACACACTCTCACACACACACTCTCACACACACACACACACACTCACACACACACACTCACTCACTCACTCACACACACACATTACAAAACTTAGGAGGTTGATGTGGAAGGGAAGTCACCCCAGGAACCACCACCAGTGGGGCAACATGGCCTCAGGTTCCATGTCTCTGCTGTCATTCATCAGCAGAGTGTTCTCCTGCTTCATCCTTCTGAAAGACACCTGTCATTTACACACAATGACCCACACAGACTGTCCTGCCACAATCATCGAGCTTCCCTGTTTACTTGTGCCTACATTGTGAACTATTCCCGGAACAGAAACACAATAACACCAAAACACACATTAACTGTCCGCCCGAGTTGGCCCTCGATCAGGATTGTTTCAGCACCACTCGGCTCCAGATCCGCCCATTAAATGGTTGTCTTTCTACTCCACCCTGCCTGTCTCTGCCAACCTGTGTCCTGACAGGTGTGTGCTTGGTGAGTATATAGTGACTATATAGATCCAGTAATGTTCAACTGAAGACAAGCACAAACACCTCGCGTTCATTAAATAAAATCAGCTGCTTTCAAGATTCAAGGTTCTGCAAAGTTTGTTGTCATACAGGGGTGTACAGGGGAGGAAAACGATTGTTACTCCAGATCTGATACAGCAGTAAGACAGATCACTATAAGCATAAAGAACACAATAAAATAAACTAAACTCTGTAATATAGTATCAAAGCAATCATGTAAAAGAGAATGCATGTGTTGTATGCATAGGCCGATTGTACACACTGTACACACGGTAAATTAACGTTGGCTGATGTGCTGGAGAGGTGGGTGGGGAGGGGGTTGTGGGGTGAGCTAATCGGTGGGGGTGTTGATCAGCCTGGGGGAAGTCACAGCTAGTGGGTGTACTGGTCCCGGCATAGCTGCTGCGTAGTCTCTCCCGAGAGGAGTGGGGCAAACAGTACGCGGGCAGGGTGGGCGGGATCCCTTCCGACGCGGCTGCCCTCCTCCCGGCACCTCGGTTGCGTGCAGACCGAAGAAACGGAGAGGGAAGCTTCAGACCTGACACGGGATCTGAGAACATCTTTCAAACGGAATCACTGGGGCTGACGGGTGAACAGGACCCAGTGTGAGTTCATTGATGCTCAGCGAGGAGCCACAGAGAGTTGTGATCACGGCTCAGCAGATTGGCACACTGCAGGTGAAATCCTTTCATTAGCATAACATCCACACCGATCAGAATCAGATCTACTATCACTGGCTCATGTCGCGAAAAGTGCTGTTTTGCAGCTACAAGATATTGCAACACATAATAATGAAAAGCTCTAAATTACCATAAGAAATGTGTATATAAATTAAGTAAGTAATATAACAAGAAAGGGGAAAAAAGTGTTCTGGGTACATGGTCCATTCAGAAATCTGTTGGCAGTGGGGAAGAAGCTGCTCCTGAATCAGCGAGTGTGTGTCTTCTCCTCCTTAAGGCCAGGATGACGGGGGTCCTGAACGATAGATGAGGCATTGCCTTTTGAAGGTGCCCTGGGTGCTGGGGAGGTTAGTGCTGGCTGAGCTCACAACTTTCCGCAGCTTTTCTCAATCCTGCGGAGTGGCCCCTCCACACCTGACGGCAATGCAACCAGTTAGAATGCTGTCCAAGGTCCATCTGTGGGAATGTGCAGGAGTCTTTGGAAACTCATCAAGTCTCCTCGAACTCCGAATGAAATATAGCCACTTTCATGCCTCCTTTGTAATTGCAACAATCTGTTGGACCCAGGAGAGATCTTCAGAGATGTTGACACAAGCTAGAAATTTTCACCACTCAACCAGCTGATCGATCTCACTCCTGTACGCCTCCTCGTCACCATCTGAAATTCTGCCAAAGGTTGTGTCAACAGCAAGTATACAGCTGGCATTTGTTTGAGCTATGCCTGGCCACACAGTCATGGGTGTAGACAGAGTAGAGAATGCATCCTTGAGGTGAGTCAGTGTTCACTGTCAGAGAGGGGAGGGGTTGTTATTTCTGATCCACACACACAGACTGAGGTCTCCCAGTGAGAAAGCCAAGGATCCAGTTGCAGAGGGAGGTACCGAGGCCCAGGTTTTGGAGCTTTTTGATTAGAACTGAGGGTTTGATTGTGTTAATTGTTGAACCGTAATCAATAAACAGCAGCCTGGTGTTGGATCTCTTGTCCAGGAGATCCAAGGCTGAGTGGAGAGCCAGTGAGATCGCAATGTAGACCTATGGTGGCAATAGGCAAATTACAGCGGGTCCAGGTCCCTGCTTGGGCAGCAGTTGATCCTGGCCATGACCAAACTGGGGGATAGTCATGGAGGCAGCTCACCCTGACCCACCTTCGAGACCGGATGCCTTGCAAGAGTTCATTCTCTTGAAAGATGTTCTGTCATCGATTTCCACGGCCAGAGATCACAGGGTCACCGGATGCTGCCGGGATTTGCACAGGTGTAGTTTTATTCTCCCTTTCAAAGCGGGCACAAGAGGTGTTGAGCTCACCCAAAGCATCTCTGCCATTCCCAAAGTTATGTTTAGCCTTTTAGGAAATAGTGGCCTGCGAATGCACCCAGAGCTGATGGGCATCTCATTCCATCTCTAGTTTGAATCGAATTGTTTTTCTCAGCCTTAGAACAGCTTTCTGTAAGTCATACCCGTACTTCTTGTATACTTCTGGATCACTAGTCTTGAACGTCACAAATCTAGCCCTCAGCAGACTATGAATCTCTGGTTCATACCCAACTTTCGGTTTGGATGTGTCTGGTATGTTCTCGAAGGCCCACACGCAACCACACAGGTCTTGATGAAATCAGTGACATTCATTTAGATTTGAAGATGAGTCCCTAAACATTGTCCAGTCTATGAACTCAAAGCAGTCCTGTAAGCACTCCTCTGCCTCCCTTGACCATATCTTCTTGGTCCTCACCTCTGCTGCTGCAGTTTTTAATCTCTGCCTGTACACTGGGAGAAAAAGTACAGCCAAGTGATTGGACTTTCCACAGTGTGGGCGTGGGATGGCCCAGTAGGCATTCTAGATGATGGTTTAACAATGATCAAGTGGGTTGGCTCCTCTGGTTTCACAGCGATATGTCTGTGGCAGATGGTCAGAGACACCAAGCTAGCCTGTTTGAAATTCCCTGTAACAAAACGGAGAGCACCGGGGTGTGCTGCATCACACTCAGCTCCTCCAGAGCCTGCCTGACGTTGGCCATGGGTGGGATGTACACCGCCACCAGGAGGATGGTGGGTAACTCCCTCTTCAGATAAAATGGACGATGTTTGGCCCCAGGTCATGTGAGCAGGACTGAAGCAGCACCACGATGAGCGTACTCCACCTCCTCTGCCCGTAAAGGACTCAGCTGTCCTGTCTTTGCAGAGAATGGTGCAGCCATTGGGCTGCAGTGCCGTGGCCAAAGGAGCGGATGTGAGCCAAGTTTCTGTAAAGCAAAGTACACAGCAGTCCCTAACGTCCTTCTGGTACTGAAATCTTGTTCTGAGGTCTTCAATTTTATCTTCCAGAGACTGTACACTTACATTTCACATCAAACATCGATTAGTAGAGGGAAAAAACAACAACAGAATGGAGAATAAAGTTACAAAGAGAGTGCAGTGCAGGTGACAGTAAAGGTACAAAGACCATGATGAGGAAGATTGTGATACCAAGAGTTCAGGGGGTGTTTAATAGCCCCGTCACAGTGGGTCAGAATGTGTTCTTCAACCAGATGCTACCTGCTTAGGGACTTTTGTCTCTCCTGTCTGATGGGAGGGGTCGGAGGTAAGAATGACCAAGGTGGATGGGGTCTTTGATTGTGCTTTCAGTGAGACAGGGAGGCAGACTCATGGAGAAGGGGCTGGTGTCTGGTTCCTGTGTCGGCGTCTCTCTGAGATTTCGAGAGGTTTTGGGCTGAAGATCAAGCCATCACGCAACGGGATAGGATGCCTTCTGTGGAGCCTCGTGAAAAAACCGGCCAGGGTCGTCGGAGACACGTCGAATTTCCTCACCCTCCAAACAAGCGTGTTGTGCATTGATTACACGCGGTGTGGCTCACAAATACTCTAGTAAGACCGTAAGACCATTCGGCCCATTGAGTCTGCACCTCCGTTGCATCATGACTGATTTACTATCCTCTCAACTCCATTCTCCTACCTTCTGTCTATAACCTCTGACAGCCTATCGAATCAAGAATCTATCAACCCCAGCCTTCAAAAACCCCACTGACGTGTCCTCCACAGTCATGTGTGGCAAAGAATTCCACAGAGTCACCACCCTCTGGTTAAGGAAATTCCTTGCTTGAAGCAATACGTAAACAGAGCCGATAGAGGAAAATTTGTATGAGTAAGCAGCTTCCGTTATCAGCCCCAGATCCGAATTGCTAGCAGGTATGCTCTCTGTGGTTTGATACTCCACACCCGCTCCCCGCCTGCAATCATTCAGACCTTGTACAGCAGAATCTCAACTGGACCCAATTACACAAATAGTTAGCAGGAAAAGGGCAAAGGGTGAGTATGCCAGTTCCAGCACGTAAGTCACACTTCTGACAAATACATTCCCTTGGCCTGGTGAGCATAACTCCAATTACACAAACACTGCACAGGATACCCCAGTCTGTCCAACTAGGGGAGACATGATAACAATCTTCATTAATATAAGATGACCCAGGTGCAAACTCTCAGCAAGGGCACTGCAGGCTAAAGCTTCTTCCTACAGTAACTCTCAAATTTCCTACAGTAACCCCAAAGCTTCTTCCTACAGTAACCCCCAAATTTCCTACAGTAACCCCCAAAACTTCTTCCTACAGTAACCCCCAAAACTTCTTCCTCCAGTAACCCCCAAATTTCCTTCAGTAATCCCCAAAGCTTCTTCCTACAGTAACCTCCAGTTTCTTCCTACAGTAACCCCAAAGCCACAACCTCATCACTGCCTGAGAATCACACACCACCAGTTGCACATTGCCCTGATTCGTTGCTTCTTTATCAGCCTGGGTCACAGTCCTGGACACCACAGTGCACAGTTCATGGAGTACAAGTCAAGAACTTGAGCTCCAAAGATCAAACCCATGTTCAGCAAGTTTGGAGGCCGAGACCCAAAGGTCAAACCTGCGATCTATGGGTCAAAGGTCAAGGACAAATGAGCAGAGAGTCCTAGGGTTGAGGCGTGAAGGTCAAATACATAATCAGCAAGTTCTGGGGTCAAGAACCAAAGGTCAATCCCATGACCAGTGAGCCATGTGTCAAGGGACTGAAGATCAAACCCATGATTGGCAAGTCCCGGGTCAATACCCCCGGGGTTCGGAGAAGTCTAGTCGGCAAAGCCGAAGGTTAAAGTCCAAAGCTTGGAGTCGGGAAGTAAAGGCCCAAAGACCATAAGACATAGCAGTAGAAATAGGTCATCGGATTCAAAGACCTTCCTCACCCTTTCTTTTATGAGGGCAAGTTGGGCCATAAAACATAGGGAACATTCGGGCCATCGAGTCTGCTCTGTCATTGCATCATGACTGATTTATTATCTCTCTCTACCCGTCTTCTGCCTCTCCCCATAACCTTTGACACCCTTACTAATCAAGAACCTCTGCTTTAAATATACCCAATGACGTCCTTCACAGCCACCTGTGGTAAGGAAATTCCTTCTCATCTTGTTCTAAATGGATGTCCTGTAGCGGTGTGCTACACGCAGCGCTGAAATAACGACACGGAGTCGGTGAGCTGCAGTTACAAAAAGATTTTATTCGAACTTCGCGGCCTCGCTATAAAGCCTTCCTGATCCCGCCCTCTCCGGGCGCGGATGCTATAGGGGGCACGTATTCACAGTCCCGTGCTAAGGAAATTCCTTTTCATCTTGTTCTAAATGGATGTCCCTCTATTCTGAGGCTGTGTCCTCTGGTCTTAGACTCACCCCCACTCTAGCAATTCACTCCACCTTCACTCTACCTAGGCCTTTCAACGTTCGACACGTTTCAATGACATTGCTACTCATTCTTCTAAATTCCAGTGAGTACAGGATCAGAGCCATCAAACACTCCTCATAAGTCAACCGCTTCATTCCCAGAAACATCCACATGAATCTCTTTTGGACCCTCTCCAACACCAGCACATCTTTTCTTAGACAAGGGGCCCAAAACTGCTCACAATACTCCAAGAGGATCCTGACCGATGTCTTATAAAGTCTCAGCATTACATCTTTTTTTTGATACTCTAGTCCTCTCGAAATGAATGCTAACATTGCATTTGCCTTCCTCACCACCAACTCAACCTGCAAGTTAACCTTTAGAGAACTCTTCACACGTGCTCTCAATTCCCTTTGCACCAGTGATTTTTTGAATTTTCTCCTTGTTTAGAAAATAGTTTACCCTTTTTTCCTTCTACCAAAGTGAATGAACATACACTTCCCTACACACTATTCCATCTGCAACTTCCTTGCACATTCTCCCAATCTTTCCAAGTCCTTTTTCCTCAACACTACCCACCTCTCCACTTATCTTTGTAGCGTCGGCAAACTTGGTCACAGAGCCATCAATTCCATCATCCAAATCATTAACATATAATGTGAAAAGAAACAGTCCCAGTACTGATCACTGTGGAACACCACTAGCCACTGGCAGCCAAGCACAATAGGCCCACTTTATTGCCACTCTTTGCCTCCTGTCAGTCACTCAATCTACTCATGCTAGGACCTTTCCTGTAATACCATGGGTTCGTAGCTTCATGTGTGGTATCCTGTCAAAGGCCTTCTGGAAGTCCAAGTAAACAACATCCACTGATTCTCCTTTCTCTATCCTGCTTGTTATTTCTTCAAAGAATTCCAACAGATTTGTCCCCTTAAGAAAACCAGGCTGAATTTGGCCAAATTATCATGTGCTTCAAAGTACCCTGAAACCTCATCTTTAATAAAGGACACCAGCATGTTCACAACCACTGAAGCCCGGCTAACTGGCCTATAATTTCCTCCCTTCTGCCTCCCTTCCTCTTTAAGAGTGGAGTGACATTTGCAATTTTCCAGTCCTCCAGAACCATTCCAAATTTGATTCTTGAAAGATCATCACTAATGCATTCACAATCTTTCAGCTATATCTTTCAAAACCCTATGGTATAGTTCATCTGGTCCAGGTGACCGACCTTTTATCCTCTTTAATATTATTGGCTAGCTTGCCTTTATATTTCATCTCTTCTCTCCTTATGGGTTTTTAGTTGCCTTCTGGTGGTGTTGAAAAGCTTTGGGATCCTCTAACGTCTCAGTAATTTTTGCTGAATTACATGCCCTTTCTTTTGCTTTTATGCTGTCTTTGACTTCCCCTGTCAGCCACACTTGCCTCATCCTCCCTTCAGAACACTTTGGGAAGTACCAGCCCTGTGCCTTCTGAACTGTGCCCTGAAACTCCAGCCTTTGCTATTCTGCCGATATCCCTGACGGTGCCCCCTCCCAATCAATCTCTCTCGTGCCTCTGCAGTTCCCTTTACTCCACAGTGATACTGATACATCTGACTTTACCCTCTTCCGCTCAAACTGCAGGGTGAATTCTATCACATTATGATCACTGCCTCCCAAGCATGCCTTCACCTTAAGCTCACTAATGAAATCTGATTCATTGCACAACAGCCAATCCAGAATTCCCTTTCCCAGAGTGGGTTCAGCCACGAGCCGCTCTAAAAAGCCGTCACATAGGCATTCTAGAAATTCCCTCTCTTGGGATGGAGCACCAATCTTATTTTCACAATCTACCTGCACATTCAAGTCCCCCATGATCATTATAATATTGTCCTTGTTACATGTGTTCTCTACCTCCTGTTGTAAATTACATTCCACATTCTGGCTACTGTTCGGAGGCCTGTGTAGAATTTCCATCCCTTTACCCTTTCAGCTTCTTAACTCTACCCATAAGGATTCTGCCTCTTCCAATCCTATGTCACTGCTTTCTAAGGATTTGATTTCATTTTTATCAAGATAGCCACTCTACCCCTCTGCCTGTCCTTTTGATACAATGTGTATCCTTGAACGTTAAGCTCCAAAATATGATCTTCTTTCAACTACAACATCATACCTGCTAACCTCTACCTACACTTGCTGTACCTCTAACTTCTTGAGCTCAAGCTCGAGTGTGCACCTGTTCTTGCTGAAGCCTGTTGATCCAAACCCTGGCCACTCCAACAATAGCCGCTCTGCTTACACCACACTGCTTCTTTTTATTGGGTCCTGCTGAGGTGATCGCTATGACTGCAGCCTGCTGAAAAGTTCTGAAAGGCCCCAATCTCTTTAGAAACCTTGCATTGTCTCAAGAGTGAATTACTTCTTGCGATTACCAGCGAACTACCTCTCGAAGGATTGTCACGTTTGTTGTTGTTGGGGCAGCACATTAGCGTTGCAGGTAGCTTAAAGCTTCACAGCACCAGCTGTAAGATCAGGGTTCAATTCCCGCTGCTGCCTATAACGAGTTTGTACATTCTCCCCATGACCTTGTGGGCTTTCCCCTGACGCTCCGGCTTCCTCCCACCTTCCAAAGACGTACATTTTGGGTGAGTAACCTGTGGCAATGCAACGTTGGCACTAGACCACCATGACATTTACGAGCTACGGCCAGCACAACCTCGCTGGCTTGATTAGACACTGTATGTTTCGACATACATGTGAGAAACAAAGCTAATCTTTCAGATATTTAATCTTTGATCTGTTGTTGCTCATTTTGCTCTGCTGAACAATGCTGTGTTGACACCGGGATGGACGGCTACACTTACTGGCTACACCCGGCACATCCTTGGACGTGCTGCTCACTATTGCAAATGGCGTGTTTACCTGTATATTTCCATGTACATGTGATAAATAAAGCTGAAATCTGAACGGCTACTGCCCACAGCTGCATTCTCCACGAATTAACCCAGACCTTTGGCACTCTCTACATGTTCTCTCTGTGACCGCGTGGGGTTTCCTCCACATTCCCTAACTGGCTGCTGTTAGCTTCTCCTGGTGTGTAGACGAGTGGTGGAAACGGGGAGCAGTTGACAAGAATGTGGGGAGAACAAATAGGGTTAGGGTATGATTAATGCAAGGTGGGTCAGCATGGACTCAATGGGCTGAATGTGCTCTGTGACTTACATCCACACCTCTATCAGCCAGCCTTCAATTAATCAAAGAGGAGGCTCTGTTCTTTCCCAGCTCCTTCTCCCATGCAAACAGCAATGGTGATGAACGATAGGAGAATTACCCAGTGGGTGCTGACTGAATTCCCCCAAACAAAACCTGTGAATCTGAACATGAGAGTCTGCAGATGCTGGAAGCCCAGAGCAACACAGACAAAAAGCTGGAGGAGCCCAGCAGGTCAGGCAGCATCTGTGGAGGGAAATGAAGAGTCAACACTTCATGCCGAGATCCTTCATTAGAAAGCAGGGGTTAAGAAGCCAGAAAAAGAAAATGGTGGGAGGGGGAGCTGACAGGTGATAAGAGAGAGCAGGTGAGGGAGAAGGTGGGTGGGTAGGGGTGGGGGAATGAATTCGGAAGCAGGTGGAGGAGTTAAAGGGCTGAAGAAGGAAACTAACAGGAGAGGACAGAGGACCATGGGAGAAAGGGAAGGAGGCAGGGAACCAGATGGAGATGAGAAGGGCTGACAGGGGAACCAGAACGGTGAACGGAAAAGGGGAAGGGAGGAGAAATTACTGGCACATGGAGAGATTGATGCTTGTACCATCAGGTTGAAGGCTACCCAGACAGAATACGAAGTGTTACTCCTCCAACCTGACTGTTGCTTCATAAGGTTGTCCGTGGACTGACAAGTCGGAATGGGAATGGGAATGGGAAGTCAAATAGAAATTAAAAAGGCAGGATTTCACTTCAATTCAACCTCTCCTCCTCCACCCATCACTTTTCCCTCACCCAGTTTCTCCTGTCACCTGCCTGACCTCCAGCACACTGTTTGTCTTGCCTAATGAATCTGGTAGCTAAGCCGTGAGCCTGAGACCAAAATCCGAAGGGAAGGAGGCAGTCCGATTTCCAAACAAGAGAAAATCTGCAAGTGCTGATTTGTGTGTGTCAGCCTGATTTCCAGTCCGGTTTGACAGGTAGCTGCAGGTGTCGGGTAACATGCATGGAGCGTGTTGGTCGAAAGTTTTTGCAGAATGACGCCTGACAGCCTTTACGCTCCACCGCTGAATTCTTTAGGTCCTCTGCCACCAGGTTGAGGAACCTACCATCGGGCTCCTGAAGCAGTGTGCATATAACCTCAAAACCCTGAACGACCCCACCACCTTCAGACTCACGTTCCACAGCTCACGTTATTATTTATATTTTTACTTGCACAACTTGTCTTATTTTGCACATTTGTTGTTTGTCAATTTTTTTGTAAATTCTGTTGTATTTCTTCATTTTCCTGCAAAGCCCCGTAAGGAAAGAAATCTCAAGCTAGTGTATACAGTACAAACTTGGATAATTCATTTTACTTTGACCTTGACCATGACACCACTGCAGAGGATGATGTTTACTCCTCCCTTACACCCACCCTTTGCTTCTTTAGACTTGTGCGATCAGCTGTGTCCCCTTGGCAACCCACCCCTCACAGTTGCTCCTGCCTTCCCAATTGCTAAGTATCAGGCGCAACGTTCCCAAGTTGCCACACAGATACCACGGCCTGACTCATCAACTCAGTTTATCTCTCTCCGCAGTAACGGCCTGATTTGATAACTATTTCCAGCATTATCTCTTTTTAATGCATTATCATGACTGCACTGTCTAAAAATAAAAGCAGGTTGGCACAGCTAAGGTCCTTTCGAATTTGAAATTTAAATCATTCCTGGTCACTGATGTTCAGGGTACGTCTTGTGTCAGTAGACTCCACACAAGTATAACCCACACACAGGAGGCTGAATTTACTGTACACAGTGGTGCTCTGCTAAAGAGTTCTCAGCCCCATGGCCCTCACTGGTGAGGATAGTGTTAATTGTCCATCTCTAACTAGCCTGGGAAAGAGCAGTTTGTGATGACTCCCCACCTTGTGGGTTCTGGAGAGACAATGTGGTTAACGTTGTCCTCCTTACCCACTCGAATGGGTAGAACAGAACACAAAGGTACTCGCATATCACTAGTAATTTTGGAATAGTTCAGCTATAAGATTATCTCATCTCAGAGCAGGATTTCAGCAATTCCTGAAGATTGAGATTATCTTTATTTGTCACATGTATGTCGAACCATACAGTGAAATGTGTCATTTGTGTCAAGGACTAAAACAGTCAGAGGATGCGCTGGGGGCAGCACGTAATGGTCCCTATACTTCCAGCACCAGCATACTGTCCGCGGGTTACTAACCCTAACCCGGACGGAACTGGTGAACCCGCACAGTCAGAGGAAGGACGTACAAACTCCTTACAGCCAGTGACAGGAACTGAAGCCCTCAAGTCTGCCCCTCCATTCACCTGACAGCGGAACGTAAAGTAGTGAACTCATTGCAGGCACAACCCTCCCTACTGTTGATAATATCTATAAGAGGCCCTGCTTCTAGAAGTGACATTTATCAGGGGGCTCCCTCCCTCCCATCCGGCTACGTTAACCTACTATCCGGAAGGAGATACAGAAGGCCAAAGTCCTGCACCACCAGGTTCAAGAACAGCTACTTCCCTCTGACCATTTGGTTTTTAAACCAGCTGGAACGTCCCCTCATCAGATCACCGTGGCACCACTCTGAATACTTCAATCACTTTCAATCGCAACGGATTCTTTTTACCCTAATTGTGCTCTTTCTTGTAAAAGTGATGCATAGTTTATGTTTAATTTGTTGCTGTTTATTTGGTGCTGTGTGCCCTTGACATTTGTGCATGTGCCAATGAGCTTGACCTTGTCTTTGGTCAACAGTGATCTACTCAGCTTCCATCTCTTTTGTTCGTGATTCCCATTTTAAAAGTATATCAGGTTTTTTATCCCTTTCTTAACAAGTTCTTCCCCCGCCCCTCCCCCTCCACCGCCGCCAAGAGTTAGGGAATCAAGAACTAGAGGGCATAGGTTTAAGGTGAGAGGGATGAGATTAACTGGAATGAGGGGCAACTCCTTGGTGTAGAGAATGGTCTGTGTATAGAATGAGTTGCTAGAGGAAGTGCTTTAAGCAGGTACAATAAGATCAAGTATCTTATGTGCATGTATACAACCAAATGAAACAACGTTCCTCCAGACCATGGTACACCCACAAAACACACAGCCCGTAAAACAAAATATTACCATAGACTTCCAGACTTTAGCGTACTTTATAATCAGCAGTCACAGTCACAGAAAAGATGAACAAGGCATGAGATGTCACTGGTGGTGGAGCCTGAGAGGCCAGTGTGACCAGATGGGGGAGATGGTGGGTGGGAAATGGCATCAATGAAAGACTGCACCAACTGGGCATTCAACCAGTGTGCAAAAGACACTAAACTGTGCAAACACAGACAGACAGAAATAATAAAAAATAAATAAGCAATAAATATTGAGAAAATGTGATGACGAGTCCTTAATAGTGAGTCCATGGGATGTGGGAACGGTTCAGCGATGGGGCAAGGAAAGTTAAGCAAAGTTACCCCCTTTGGCACAGCAGCATCTCCACTTCCTTAGGAGTTTGCAGAGATTCAGCATGACATCTGTAACTCTGACAAACTTCTATAGATGTGTAGTGGAGAGTATATTGACTGGCTGCATCGCAGCCTAGTACAGAAACACCAATGCCCTTGAATGAAAAATACTTCAAGAAGTAGTGGATACAGTCCTGTCCATCTCGGGTACAGCCCTTCCAACCATGGAGCATCTACATGAAACATTGTCACAGGAAAGCAGCATCCATCATCAGAGATCCCCACCACCCAGGACATGAGACCGCGGATCTCTGCTTGCTGCTGCCATCAGGAAAAAGGGACAAAACCTTCAGGTCTCTCGCCACCAGGCTCAGGAGCAGTTACTATCCCTCAGTCTTGAACCAAAGGGGATCACTTCACTCAACTTCACTTGAAATGTTCCCACAACCTGTGGACTCACTTTCGAGGACTTTTCATCTCATGATTTTGCTATTTATTGCTTATTCATTTGGGTTTTTTTGAGTATGCATGGTTTGTTGTCCTTTCCAAAGTTGGCGCAGTCTAAGTTGGCGTGGTCTTTCATTGATTCCATTATGGTGATTATTCTACTATATGGTGAGTATGCTCACAAGAAAATGAATCTCAGGGTTGTATGTGGTGACATACATGTACTATGATAATAAATTTACTTTGAATGGCCAGACTGGTTCAAGCTGACAGGAAGGCGACAGTAACTCAAACAACCATGGGTTACAACAGAGGTGTGCAGAAGAGCATCTCTGGACACAGAACACGCCAAACCTCGAAGTGGATGGGCTACAGCAGCAGAAGACCAGAAACCTACACCCAGTGACCACTTGATTAGGTACCTCCTGGTGTTTGTGTGCGCGTGCGTGTGTGCGTGCGTGTGTGTGTGTGTGTGTGTCTGCGTGTGTGCGTGCGTGTGTGTGTGCGCGCGCATGTGTGTGTGTGTGTGTGTGTGCGTGCGTGCGTGCGTGCGTGTGTGTGTGTGTGTGTGTGTGTGTGTGCGTGTGTGTGTGTGTGTGTGTGTGTGTGTGAGTGTGTGTGTGTGTTATAAAAGAACCTACAAGTGAAATCCAACGAACGGCTTGGGAGGGGATCTTCCTTACTCAGGAAGTGGCAAGGTGTTAGTCACCCTACTGTGTTTGAGGTGAACAAGGAGAAGTTGAATAAACCTATGACACAATGGAATTAGGAATGAATTGGGGTCAGGGTGGAGGTGGAGGAGGGCGAAAAGAGGAACACTGATTTGAAGCGTGCATATTGGCTTCAACAGAGTTTTAAATTCTCACGTCTCTTTGCTGGAGTGTTGCTTCAGAAGGATTTCTCTTAGCCAACATACCAGGAAGTATTTTTTTTAATTAACACATCAGTTTTCGAAGAGGCATTGGGCTTGAATCACCAGAACAGCAAGCAGGATGTAACATGCAAATCAGAGGGTGGCAAACAGAAAAGCAGAGGACAGTCGTACACCCGGTGCAATAGACTCTGCGGCAGCTTTCACTGGCTGGAAGAGCCTTTGGGTTGAAAGAGGCCTGGTCTGGATAAAGCTCGGATCAGCACCGAGGAACCTGAAACAGTACATGTTATGTATGCGTTCAGCAAGCACGACAACAGAGCACCAGGGTAAAATGTTTTTACCGAGTCACTTTAGCCACTGTACCCGCTGGGGTCGATGAACCGGGCCCATTGCGCCAAGAACCATGCACACTCAAAAGCACGCACCAAAACAGAGTGTCTAATCCACTCACCGTGCCATTGATTGGCTGTGTGCGCACCTGCCAAAACGCACACCATTGAAAACATTATGCAATGTACAATAATTTTAGGAGTCCATCCTGCCCATCAAGTCCATGACAGCTTCTGGTAGAGCAATGCCATTGGCTCATTCCCTGTACAGTCGTCCCTCGGTATCCGCGGGGGATTGGTTAGGACCCCCCGCAGACACCAAAATCCGCAGATGCTCAAATCCTTTATATAAAATGGCGTAGTATTTGCATATAACCCACGCACATCCTCCCATATACTTTAAGTCATCTCTAGATTACTTATAATACCTAATGCAATGTAAATGCTATGTAAATAGTTGTTATACTGTATTGTTTAGGGAATAATGACAAGGAAACAAAGTCTGTACATGTTCAGATGAAGCCAATTCTCCTGTGATCTTTAAATTCTTGATGCTGTAGTTAGCCAGCCATCCCTTACTAGCCTTAAACTCCTTACTCTCGCTCACAACACAAGTAGCGAACGAACAAGAGGCGAGGCGAACAATGCTCAAACAACGTGTGCTGGAGAGAGACTGAGGAGCTGTGAAATGACGGGACGCTACAGCAGGGTATGCCCACACATCACTTCATTCACGTGGATTCAGCGTAGTGCTTGGCGCGTGGCAAATTCAAGTTTTGCTTTTTGGAACTTTCTGGAATTTCTTTTTCGAATATTTTCGATCCACGGTTGGTTGAATCCGCGGATATGGGGGTGGGGGTGGGGGGGGGAATGTACGTTGTTCTTACTTTTGATAGCACCAGTTGATCCTAGCTCCACCAGGCCCAAGAGCAATGAATTCCAAGTCAGAACTATTTTCTGTGTAATCATTATTTCCTCGAATACTTCACGGATTTTAGGTCTAAAATATTAGATGTGTTCCCTCATCCATGAACAATCTGCAAGTGAAAATAATTTACTTGCATTATTTTAATAAAGTAAATTAATTGTTTGTTTTATTTGTATTTGCAGTTTCTCCTATTTTGCATATTGATTGTCAGTTTTTGTCATTCTTCATTCATGTTATTACTTTGTTCTACTGTGAATGCCTGCAAGAAAATGAATTTCAGAGTACTATGTGTTGACTAATATGTACTCAGATAATAAATTTACTTTGATCTAGTTTCCCTCGATCTACCCTACAAACACCTCAAACACACCTAACTGATTTCTGTGGATGTACAGTAGAGAGCATCACAGCCTGGTATGAAAGTTCCAGTGTACAGGACCGCAAAGAGGCTGCAAAGGATTACAGACAGCTACAAGCCTCCCCACTATCGAGGGCACCTTCAGGACGCAGGGCCTAGGGCAGACAGCTTCCATCATTGAGGACTCTCTCGATCTAGGTCATGCCTTCTTCTTGTTACTACCGCCAGGGAAAAGGATAGTTCTTCCCCTCCGCCACCAGATTTCTGTATGGTCTGTGAACCCGTGAATACCACCTTGTTATTTTGTTTTCTTGTTCTAATTATTTTAGTAACTTACAGTGACATCTTTGCACTATTCGACTGCCACAAACCAATAAATTTCATGTCATCTCCTTCCACAACTCCATCCTCCCCCAACCTTCCAAAGGTTTAGAGCTGAGATTGCCCCCCAGAGTTGGATCTTCTACTCGTGGAGCTGGAGGTTGCTCAAGTTCACAACATCTTCCACTTTGACGCTGTTTGTTTACATATACCTTTTTGTAAATTCCAGCCCATCCCAACTCCACCCAGTTGACTTGCATCTTCAGTGGAACTTAGCTATTTTAATGAGGCTGCCTGCCTCTCATTGTTGAACTTAAACTCCATGCCGGATGTCATGAAACTTAGCAGCTGACAGAAGCCTGTGCTGTCCTTCGAGGAAACACAGTAGAACCCCCGTGCGTGCCCGCTCACCAACCCGTCTACCAACAAATAAGCCTGTCTGGATCCACTGAGACCCAACCCACAGCCAGACCACCGACAGCAACTCCAGCTGCTTTGTTTACTAGCTCCAAAACAGAACTAACTGAAAGCTGGAATGTGTGCCTTAGTTTCATTTTTATTGTAATGGCATAATGATGTAGTCTATTCACGTACTTTTACATATAACCCATAACGAATCATGTAATGAACAAAGAATGGTTAATTAACCAATATATTTACAATATTACCGAAATAATAAATACACACCAGCCCTACACAAGATCAGAACCTCCATGATCTCCAACCATCTCCCCTGCCCCCTTCATGTTCACCGAGTCCCCAAGCCACACAGTCTCTACCCCAGAAGTACAAACTTGCCCTGCTGTGACATTCCTTACCACACAGGAGGCTGAGTACGTTGGTCAGACTCCCTTCAGAACAGGGATCTGGTTTCAGACACAATGCGGAGCTCAAACTCCAGAGAGTTTGATCACATCTCATCCTCCCAAGGAATCCCAGCCAGTGAAGAGAATAAACAGGAGAGAGTAAAGGAGACAGAATGTGGATTTCTTCATAAAATTAGACCTTTCTTTTACTTGATTACAGACAGGAATGAGACTGAACCAATTAACATTTTTTGCTTTCTACTGCTGGAGAAGTTGATTGATAGTTCACTAAAGCTTGTGATTACGTGAGTAACAACACACACAAAACGCTGGAAGAACTCAGCAGGTCAGGCAGCACCTGTGGAGGGAAATGAATGGTTAACATTTCGGGCCGAGACCCTTCGGCAGGACCGGAAAGGAAGGGGACAAAAGCCGAAATAGGACAGTGGGGTGAAAAGGAGAAGATGCAGGTGAGCATCAACAGGGGTGAAAGGGAACCCCATGTTCTGAAAATTAACAACTCAGGTAACAAGAGAGAAAAGCCCCATCGTAACGTTAGTAACTGTGATTCAACCTTCTCCTTCTCTGGAAAACTTTAACGAGGAAAAGCCGCTAGTTGGCTGAACTAAAGAGGTTGGGACAGGGGTCAACAGCTGAGAGGCCACGATGTGAATCGGTCAGCGGCTGGAGGTTTGCTGAGCATCGTGTGTCTCTAGAACCTCTGGGCTGACCGGCCAGTTTGCATCTTAATCATTCCGGGAATCATTAACACGCCGTAATTATTCCTGAAACCAGAGTCCCACAGAAGGACTTCTGCAGTCTGGAATTCTGTGGAACTTGTTAAAGAAAGTGGATCTCACAGTTCCATGACACAGCCCCAATTAACACCCATCGCTTGGTCCCGGAAAGTCACTCATATACAAGACAGTGGGAACGTATCACCGCCACTGTTCAGGTTAAGAACAGTTCACAGTTACTGGGGAGGCCGTGTGTACAGGAGAATGCCCCTTATAGGACACCACTTGGCTGAATGGGGATAAACATTTTGACAGAGCACGCAGGCGAAAAGCCCAGGAGTCGCAGCAGACCTGCCACCCGTGGATGTATGTCCCTTGGGAAAGGAGGAGACCACAGCTTGGAATGGAATGGGGCCATGCAGAAGCTAACCCACAGACTCCCAGAGGACAGTCTCGGAGGCATCAAGCTACCAGCTGAGTCAGTCCAGTGGCTTTAATCGCTTTGCGCGGAGAAGGGCCCAAGTGTGGAACACTCTCTCAGCACCTCTTTGGGAGAAACACAACAACTGATGTCTCCAGCACAACTTCCAGCTGGGGTCAGCGGGTGGCAGTCCCTCCTTTAACCCCGGGTCCTGAGGCCAAGTATCACCTGACTTTTGTCACCCAATACCCACACCTGCCAGTGACCCTGGTCAACCTCCTCCACGTGGGAGAACAATGGCCCGGATTGTGGCGCGGTTAATATCCTGCAGCGCCACAACCTGCAACTTCAAAAGCAACAGCAACGGTGCAGAAATAAGGTTCTCATTTGAAGTAAACAGAGATTACAGACAATAATGAGACCTCAACTTCAACTGAGAACCAACTGGGATTGATTCTCAGTCTTTATTGCAAATCATGAAATCCTTCAACAAACCACTTGAGGTCAGTTGCCAAGTTCCAAGCACCATCCTTACAAACCCAAAGAATATCCATTATAGAGACCACGCGGATCAGCCATTGCTTGGTCCCGGAAAGTCACCCATATACAAGACAGTAGCCAATATATAACCCCTGTGTGTGGGATAGGAACAGATCCCAGGTGTAACCTGGAGATAAGAGAATGCCCAGTATATAACCCCTATGTAAAACATTCATTACTAAATCACAGAAAACACTGCAATTCATCTCCTGTACTCCTGCTACATGGTGTCTGAGATAGAACCACAGAACCACAGAACACTACTGCACAGTCCAGGCCCTTCAGCCCTCCATGTTGTGCCAACCCATATAATCCTTAAGAAAAAAGTATTAAACCCACACTACCCCATAACCCTCCATTTTTCTTTCATCCATGTGCCTGTCCAAGAGGCTCTTAAATACCCCTAATGTTTTAGCCTCCGCCACCATCCCTGGCAAGTCATTCCAGGCACTCACAATCCTCTGTGTAAAAAACTTACCCCTGATGTCTCCCCTAAACTTCCCTCCCTTAATTTTGTACATATGCCCTCTGGTGTTTGCTATTCGTGCCCTGGGAAACAGGTACTGACTATCCACCCTATCTATGCCTCTCATAATCTTGTAGACCTCTATCAAGTCCCCTCTCATTCTTCTATGCTCCAAAGAGGGAAGTCCCAGCTCTGCTAACCTTGCTTCATATGACTTGTTCTCCAAACCAGGCAACATCCTGGTAAATCTCCTCTGCACCCTCTCCATAGCTTCCACATCCTTCCTATAATGAGGTGACCAGAACTGAATACAATACTCTAAGTGCGCTCTCACCAGAGATTTGTAGAGTTGTAACGTGACCTCTCTATTCTTGAACTCAATCCCCCTGCTAATGAAGCCTAGCATCCCATAGCCCTTCTTAACTACCCTATCAACCTGTGCAGCGAACTTGAGGGATGTATGGATTTGAACCCCAAGGTCCCTTTGTTCATCCACGCTCTTAAGTAACTGACCATTAATCCTGTACTCAGTCTTCTGGTTTGTCCTTTCAAAATGCATCACCTCACACTTGTCTGCATTGAACTCCATCTGCCATTTTTCTGCCCAACTCTGCAGCCTGTCTATATCCACTTGTAACCTTTGACAACCTACAGCTCCATCTACAACTCCTCCAATCTTCGTGTCATCTGCAAACTTACTCACCCATCCTTGAGCCTCTACATCCAGGTCATTTATAAAAATCACAAATAGCAGGGGTCCCAGGATAGTATCCCTGCGGCACTCCACTAGTCACCAACCTCCAGGCAGAATACTTTCCTTCCACAACTACCCTCTGCTTTCTTCCTTTAAGCCAATTTTTTATCCAAGGTTCCACTTATCCCATGCCTCATGACTTTCTGGATGAGTCTCTCGTGAGGGACCTTGTCAAATGCTTTTCTAAAGTCCATGTAGACCACATCCACTGCCCTACCCTCGATGTAACCACGGTAAAATTCCAGCTGTGTAACCTTGGTAACTCAATACAAAAAGGTAGCACTTTACCTTCTATCCGTATTGTCGTTCTGGGAATACTGTCAATTTCCATGGTGTGCGTCACCGGGAACAAGCAAACTCCGAGTAGTAAAGACAAGAAGAGGTACACTCCACCATCACGGCCACTCGCTTTGGGCATGGCGACGTGGGGAATTCTGCTGACGTTGGGTACTGAGAGATAAGGCAAAGGGGCAAGTTGGTCACTCCTCCTCGGGCATCTAGCAGTCATGTTTTCCAAAGAGATTTTCCACGATGCTCAGCCATAAGGGCATAATTTCTGTGGGAGTAAGGATTAAACACATCAAAAGAAAAGCCTGTTTATCACTGTACATGTTAAAGCACCAGAATCACCAAATGGATCAACAGTGTATATCGCATAGAACACAGAACAGTAAAGCACAGTGCAGGCCTTTCGGCCCACAATGTTGTGCTAACCTTTTAACCTACTCTAAGATCAATCTAACCCTTCCCTCCCACATTGGCCTCCATTTTTCTTTCATGCATGTGTCCATATACGAGCATCTTAAATGTTCCTACTGTTTCTGCCTTACCACCATCCCGTTCCACGCACACACCACTCCGTGTGAAAAGCCTACCTGTGACATCACCTCTTCACCGAGCTTCAAAAACCTTCATATTATGCCATTTCCACCCTCGCTGACTGCCCACTCGATCTATGCCTCTTATCATCTTGTACGCCTCTGTCAGGCCATCTCTCATCTTCCTCCATCCAAAGAGAAAAGCTTTAGCTCGCTCAATCTATCCCCATAAGACATGCTCTCTGGTCCTGGTAAATCTCTTTTGCATCCTCTCTAAAGTTCCCACATCCTTCCTATAATGCAAGAATCCCTAAACTGGGGTCCATGGACCTTGCTTAATGCTTTTGCTCCATAGATTTAAAAAGGTGGGTACCCGAGCTATAATGGGAGGACCAGGATTAAACACAACACTCCGTGTGGTCTAACCAGAGTTTTATAGAGCTACAACATTATCTTGGGGTTCCTGAACCCGATCTTCCAATTAATGGAGGCCAACACACTGTACACCTTCTTAACCACCCTATCAACTTGGGGGCAACTTTAAGGGATCTGTGCATGTGAACCCCAAGATCCTGCTGTTCTTCCACACCGCTAAGGAACCTGCCGTTATGACGTGATACCTCCCCTCCAACGCTCCAGGTTCACAAGTGCCCACATTGATCTGGTCAGGCGCCACCTGGAAGAGCCTTTGATGCCTAGCAGAAAAGAACCGAGTCGTGAAGGACAGCGGATTGCTCGCGGTGAAGGTGACATTCCCTGGCACGTACACTGGGGGACAGACTCACAGTTCTGTGGCTGGACCATGCAGAATGAAGATAAACAGAGGACACAGGGGGTCGAGCAGCATATTTCAAGTTTAGAAGCAAAGTGTCTACAATTCCTTTCCTCTCGCGTTTGCTCCACGACCCACTGAGTCATCCAAAAGATTGCTATTTGCTTTAGATTCCAGTACCAGCAGTCCCTTGTGTCTCCTATCTCCACTCAACCTTCATCGTTAATGAAAGTTCTTTGAATGGGATTCTCAGACAGAACGTAACAAGACATAAAGATTCTTGCATAAATTGATCAAGACTCAACAAACACATCGACTACTCTTCCAAATGTTCACCATTGTTAAAATTACATAAAACAGAGCTGTGGTTCTGTTATTGTTGAGTTTTCATTGTGTCTACGAATTTTAAATAACTCAGTAAACCCCTGTTGTGACAGACCCTTTGCAAAGAGATTTGCCTATCAGCTCCACGATGCGTGATGTGCAGTCAGATAAAAAATGTCCTGATTTATTTTGGAAATAAATCCTGGCAGATCAAATAAGAAATTGGAGCAAAAGACGATGGAAATTCAGTCAGGCAGGAGAAGAAATAGCGTAAGAATAGAGACAAAGTGAGAGGCAAACACAGGCACACAGATGGAGAAAGAGAAATAGAGAAACAGAGAGATGGGAGAGAGGGAAACCGATAAATTGTGACAGAAGGCAGGTGGAAGCAGAGGAGGAATAAATGAAGGGCTAACTGGAAAGGTTGAGGAAGACAGGGAATCTACAGAGAGAACAGTTTCTGGCAGAAAGCAAAGAAAGAATTGGATAAATGAAGGGGGAGATAGAGATACGGGAAACAACAGAGGTGGTGGGGGGACTGAGACACAGATTAAGGAGTGCATGCTGACTTGAGTTCAAATGAACTCATTTGTACAAGAGGACAGCGTGCACTGAACTGCAAAGGGCTTGTGCTGGACGGAGAGAGGCAAACCGAGAGAAAGACAAGGGAACCATAAGCAAAGCAGAAAAGGAACAGACACACTAGAGTCAATTCCCTGCTTCTCAATAACAAACAGCAAACCACAACAGCTGATGGAAAATTCAGCAGCCATGAACGGCCTGGCACAGGGGAATCGGGACTCTCAGAGAAACAATAAGCTATAAACATTATAACTCAATAAATTATTCAGCTCGGGTTCATTATTCAGTCAACACAGTGCTGGAATGCCGTTGGTGAGGGAAGAATTATTGGGGCAAGCACTTGAAAACACATGGCATACAGAAGAGCTGGAATCGTTACACATAGCTGCAGATTATCAATAGCCAGAACATGGGCAGCTAAAAGCAAATTTGTCTCCATTTGAAATTCATCTCAGCAAATTACCCTCTATTAAAAGTTGTTGAAATTTCTCCTGGTGTGGCACGGCATTAATAACTGCATGCAAAAGACATCACTTACACATCCACTGGTGCTCAGTTTTGGATTGGAATTTAGCAGCTGCTGATGTGGGCCTTTGTTCCAGGATTACCTCAATCTAATGCACACATTTTAATCAAAAAATATTGCTTCTTCTTTTAAAAACACAATTGCAAGTATTCATCCGCAGTTCATGGACTAATTCCCATCTCAACTAATTTCCTTCTTTTTTTCCAGAAGCTGAGGAATGCAGAAGTGCAGAATTAAACGTGCATCCTTCTGAACTGCCGTTTCTACATTTCCAAGTCTTCAGGGGGTTGTTTTATTCCCCAAGATGATGTAACACTTCCTCTGAGAAGCACACACAAAATGCGATGGGAACTCGTCAAGCCAGGCGGCATCTATGGTGGTCGATGTTTCAGGATAAGACCCTTCATCATAACTGGAAAGAAAGGGGGAAGAAGACAGAAGAAGATGAGGGGGAGGAAGAAGTACAAGGCGGCAGGTGATAGGTGAAACCGGGGCAGGGGGAGGGGTGAAGTAGAGAGCTGGGAAGTTGATTAGTGAAAGAGGCACAGGGCTGGAGGAGGGGGCAGGACTGTGGAAGGGGGCGGAGCACCAGAGGGAGATGATGGGCGGGTAGAAAGAGGAAGCATGAGAGGGAAACAAGAATGGGGTGGGATCAATTACCAGAAGTTCAAGAAGCTGAGTTTCACGCCAACAGGATGGAGGCTACCCAGACGAAATATGAGGTGTTGCTCCTCCAACCTGAGTGTGGCCTCATCATAGCAGTGGAGGAGGCCATGGATGGACATGTCGGAATGGGAATGGGAAGTGGAATTGAAATGGCTAGCTACTGGGAGGTCCCACTTTTTGTGGTGGATGGAGCATAGGTGCTCAGTGAAGCGGTCTCGCAATCTGCATCGGGTCTCACCGATATACAGGAGGCCACGCCGGGTGCACTGGATACAGTAGATGACCCCAACAGACTCACAGGTGAAGTGTCGCCTCATCTGGAAGGACTGTTGGGGGTGCTGAATGGTAATGAGGTGATGGGGCAGGTGTGGCACTTGTTCTACTTGCAAGGATAACTGCCAAAGAAGAGGTGGGCAGGTTGGGGAGGTGGAGGAATACAAACTGGCAGGTGATAGGGGAGACCAGGTGAAGGTGGATGGGTGGGGAAGGAGGGATGAAGTAAGAAGCTGGGAGGTGATAGGTGGAAGAGGTAAGGGGCTGAAGAAGAAGGAATCTGATAGGAAAGGAGAGTGGACCATGGGAGAAAGGAGAAAGAAGAAGATCACTGGAGCAAGGTGATGGGCAGGTAAGGAGAAGAGAAAGGATCCAGAAAGGAGAACGGAAACAGAAAGCAGCACGAGGGGAAGAAATTGCCAGAAGTTAACAAAATTGATGTTAATGCCATCGGGATGGAGGCTGCCCAGACAGAATATGAAGTGCTTCCCTTCCAGCCTGAGTGAGGCCTCACTCATCATGGCATGGAGGGCAGCCGTGGCTCAATGATGGAAAGGGAATGGGAAGCCAATTTAAGTGGTTGGCCATTGGGAAGCCGATGAAGTAAATGACCAGAAATCAATGCTCCTGCCTTCTGGTTGGAGGCTACCCAAACGGAATATGAGGACCTGCTCCTCCACCCTGGGAAGCACGGGTCAGTGGAGAGAGGAACAGAGGCCCTGCTGCGGGTTGTAACCTGCATTGAAGCACTGGCACAATCAGCGAGGCAACTCATTTTAAAAACAGGCAGGAGGGAAGTTTAATGCTCGGAGTATTATGGGTAAGGGTCCATGGATCAGTACATTGAGCTATGGTGCGGTGGCCATAGCAGAGACTTGGTTGAGAGAGGGACAGGGAAGGGTGTTCAATCCCCCAGGGGTTTCAATGTTTTCGAAAGGAGAGAAAGGGAGGTAAAAGGGAAGAGGGAGAGGATGTAGTAGAGGACTCATCACTAGGGCTACGTCCACACTACACCAGATAAATCTGTAACCGAAGCTTTTTCTCTTCGTTTTTACCCTTCGTCCACACTAAAACGGTGTTTTCGTCCCCAAAACCGGAGATTTTCAGAAACTCTCCCCAGGGTGTGTAATTCTGAAAATGCCGCTTGGGCAGATCAGTGTGGACGGGGTAACCGGAGAAATCTGAAAACACTGTCATGACTTGCCGGAACAGATTGTGACGGCAGCGTGCCATTTCACTGTTTTCTTGAATGCAACCTAACAATTTCAGAACAGACGGCAACAAGAGACTGACGCCAGAAGAGTTAGAAATGTAGTCACCAAAAACTTTGACCCATTACTTGCTGAATAAATAAGTATACTCACTTTGCCCTGTTTTCTGTCCTTGCTCGTATGAAGGTGGTTTACCTATTTATACAAGTACTTCTCTGACAACAGGTGTGTAATAGCCTAATGCAACATTGTATGGAAATACAAGATAACACTGATGCAGACATGTTTTATACATTTAACAAGGTGCTTTAATAATGCAACAGAGTTCATCAGTTTTTCAGTGTTCGTTCAGCCGGGTCATATTGTCCGTGAACTCCCTGTCGGTTGCCTCCATACGCTCCAGTATTTGTTTTTTTTTACTTTTAAGTCCTCCTACGCAAGAGCCAACAGCTGTCCATCGTTTTAAGTTTTTCTAGTCTGTAACTGAACAAACACGTACCATCTTTCACACCAAGATTCGACACCAAACACGTCGCTTGTTTTTGGCAGATGCGTCCTGCGCATGCGCAGTAGGAGGAGATTTGCCGAAATATTCATTTCAATGTGGACAGAGATATTTTTTAAAAATATCTTATCTGTTGCGGGCATGCTGTCCTCAGCCTATCGTTTTTATGCGAAACTGGCGTTTTCAAAGTTATCCGGCCTAGTGTGGACGTAGCCTAGGTCTATATAGCCTGAAAGGGTACTATCACTCTAATGGGTGTTGTACTCCAGACCCTCCCCACCCCTTACAGCCTCCAGGACTAAAGAACACATATGCAAACGAGAGAAAATCTGCAGATGCTGAAAATCCAGAGCAACACACACAGAGCAACAATCTGCTTGCACGTCTGTTATAACAACACACAGAAAATGCTGGAGGAACTCAGCAGGTCAGGCAACAGCTATGGAAAACAGTAAACAGTCGATGTGTTTTGGGCCAAAACCCCGGCCTGCTGAGTTCCTCCAGCATTTTCTGTGTGTTGTTATAACAGATATGCAAGCAGATTAAGGTGTAAAATTAATAGGGCTGTTGTCACAGGGGACTTAAAATTTCACTAATATAAACTGGGTCCTTCTGAGTGCAGGAGATTATTTGATTACTCGTTTAGTCTTGGGCCAAAGAGCCAGTTTCTGTGTTGTTCTATAATCTTACGTCAGTCTGGGAACACAAGAGTAGTTCCAGACACCGCCAGGAAAGTAACGCTCAGTCAGCTGAAATGACATCCCCTGAAACATTCACTCCATTTCTCTCCCCGCAGATGCTGCCTGACCTCCTGAGTATTCCCAGAGGCCTGCTTGGCAGTGGCCCTTCTGATACGTCAGCATTGTGATTCGCGTGCTGCGTTACAGTACTAGAGTTCAGTGTTCAAGTCTGTACGGAGTTTGTATGTTCTGCCCTTGACCGTGTGGGTTTCCTCCGGTGCTCTGGTTTCCTCCCACACTCCAAAGATGTACTGTACAGAGTAGTGTTGCGGGCATGCTGTCCTCAGCACATCCCCAGATTGTGTTGGTCATTGACACCAACACTGTAGGTTTCCATGTTTCAATATACATCTGGCAACTAAAGCTAATCTTTTTTTATCTAATGTTTTCTGTCGTTCATTCTTTCGGGGTTTTCTTCTGTTTTTATGGCTGTCCATGAAGAGTAAGAATTTCAGGTGGTGTACTGTAAACATTCTCTGACATTAAATGGAACCACTAAATGCCCATCCGTTGAAATCAATGAAAAGAACATGCAGAAGCCTGAATGGTGGGAGTGTAGGTCAGTAGGAGTTTGACTTCATCTCAAGGATAAGACAACCAGCAGTCATTTCCCTCACTACAGTGGCATCCATCATTACAAACCCTCTCATTTAAGGAGGAGGTACAGGAGCCTAAAGACACACACTCAATATATTAGGCACATCTTCTTCCCCTCCGCATCACATTCCTGAACAGCCCATGAACACTACCTCACTATTTTGCTCTTTTTGCACTAGTTATTTGTTTCCTATTGTAGCCAATATGTCTTTAATATATTGCACTATACCACTGCTGCATAACAACAAATTTCATGATGTATCTCAGTGAAAATAAACGAGATTTTAATATTGATTTTATAGCTGACTCACACTAGAAATGAAAAGGGCTTTACTCAATTAAATATTGAGTAGAAATCTTTAAATGCATAGGTCCCCAATGAAATCCCTTTGTAAATATGGAGACACATGAAGGAAATTAATGTAAATAATCTCACAATCCTAGAGATCAGCAGGGAAGAACAGGCATAATCCCAAAAGATTACTTACTCCCTCATGGAAACACTGACGCAGTCTCAGGGAACCCCAGGGAAATGACGGCACGTTCCCGAGATTCCCGAGGAAATATTGGCACAGTTCCTGGCATATCCATGACTCTGTTGGAACAGAGTTTGAAGAAACATCGCACATCCAGGAATTTGTGGAATTGCTGGCACCTCGCAGAGAGATTGCAGAGTAAATCAACCAAACAAAGCAGATTTGCGATCAAAGAATGTACTGTATAGATTATACAGCTTGACATTTGTTTGCTTACAGGCAACCATGGAGCAAGAAATCCGAAGAACCCAATTAAAAGTAAAGAAAGACAATAAGCACTGTGCCGAGATAGAGGAAAAGAACACACACATCGTGCAAGCGACAGCATTCCGAACCACTGCCTGAGATCCACTGCCAGAGTAGGCCCAAGCCTTGATCTCAAGTTCACCATATTAGCAGCACAAACACGCAGTGAAACTTGCAGAGACAGCCTCCGGAGAGAGGAATGAGCATTGCAGGAGAGCGAGTGAAATCAGCCTGACCCTCGCCCCTGCAACTCGGGCTTTCCAGAGCATCTGCGCTGTTGTTTAAATTGCCCAAGCATCGAGAGGTGCCTTGCTGTAGGACCCGAGTCCCGGCACAGCGACACGCCCAGGCCTCGGCCCAGCCCGAAGCCGTTCTCGATCTCACCAAATCATCTCGGCGCTCGGAACCATCCAACCTCGCGCCCAGGGTTGGATGGACGGGCACCAAAACTTTCCCGCAATGACTCCTCTCCAAATCGTTCACTTTAACAGCGATTTCACCTCCATCTGCAACCGCGGCCTGAACGCATTGCGTCCGACTTTGCGATGTGCCTACGTGGCCCAACCTTCGAATCATTTTCGCCACGCTTTCTTCTTCAATGTTTGCAGTGACAGTGCCAATAAGTGAGGTGTCACTGGAGGAACACCCCCCCCCCCACACTGCACCCTCCAAGCCCTGTTACTAGCATCACTCACCCTTGGGTGCCCACACCCTCCAACTCCGCACAGAAAGCAGCCAGGGTCAGGATGAAACGTGGGTGGCTGTAATTTATGAGACAGGAGCCCCACTAACTGCACAACTCTTCAACAGTGAGTGGACAGGCCCACCCACACCCCTACAATCAGTACACTTTCAGAACTGAAAGTCAAATAAATCAAATCACACCTCAGATGTGAGGACGTACAGGAATGAAATATACCAGCTAGATGAGTGGTGCCACAGCAACAACCTTGCACTCAATGCCAGTAAGACCACAGAACTGATTGTGGACTTCAGGAAGGGTAAGACGAGGGAACATGAACCAATCCTCACAGAGGGATCAGAAGAGGAGAGAGTGAGCAGTTTCGTGCCTGGGTGTCTGACTGAACATATCGACGCAGCTAGAAAGAAGGCATGACAGTGGCTATATTTCATTAGAAATTTGAGGAGATTTGGTTTTGTCACCCAGAACACTCGCAGTTTCTACAGATGTACCGTGGAGAGCATTCTAACTGGCTGTGTCACCGTTTTGTATGGGGGCGGGGATGCTACTGCACAGGACCGAGGTCAGCTGCAGGGAGTTATAAATTTAGCTCAATCACGGGCACTAGCCTCCGAAGTATCCAGGACATCTTCAAGGAACGGTGCCTTGTTGGGAAGGAACGGTGATTAGGGAGCTTAAGGTAAAAGAACCCTTAGGAGGTAGTGATCACAATATGATTGAGTTCAACTTGAAATCTGATAGGGAAAAGTAAAATCTGACGTGACAGTATTTCACTGGAGTAAAGGAAATTACAGTAGTATGAGAGAGGAGTTGCCAAAACAAAATGGAAGGAGCTGCTGGCAGGGATGACAGCATATCAGCAATGGCTTGAGTTCTGGGAAAAATGAGGAAGGTGCAGGATAGATGTACTCCAAAAATGAATACTCAAATGGCAAAATAGTACAACCGTGGCTGACGAGGGAAGTCAAAGCTATTATAAAAGCAAAAGAATGGGCATGCAACAAAGCAAAAGTTAGTGGGAAGACAGAGAATTAGGAATCTTTTAAAAACCTACAGAGAGAAACTAAAAGAGTAATTAGAAGGAAGAAGATAAATATGAAAGCAAGCTAGAAAATAATATCAAAGTGGATAGTAAAAGCTTTTTCAAGTGTGTAAAAAATAAGAGATGAGAGTGGATATAGGACCACTAGAAAATGAGGCCAGAGAAATAATAACAGGGGACAAGGAGATGGCAGATGAACTAAATGAGTATTTTGCATCAGTCTTCACTGTGGAGACACCAGCAATGTGCCAGGTGTTGAAGGGAGTGAGGGAAGAGAAGTGAGTGCAGTTACTATTACAAGGGAGAAGGTGCTCAAAAAGCTGAAAGTACATAAGTCACCCAGACCAGATGAATGGCACCCTAGGGTTCTGGCATTAGAGACTGTGGGGACATTAGAAATTACCTTTCAAAAATCATTGGCATGGTGCCTGAAGACTGGAAAATTGCAAATGTCACTCCACTAAGAAAGGAGGAAGGCAGCAGAAAGGAAATTATAGATTTGTGGTACTAGGAGACACATGATAATGTAGGCCAAAGCATGGTTTCCTTAGGGGGCAATCTTGCCTGAAAAATATGTTGGAATTCTTTGAGGAAGTAACAGACAGGATCGACAAAGGAGAGTCAGTGGATGTTGTTTACTTGGATTTTCATAGTTTGATAAGGTGTCATGAAACTGCTTAAGAAGATAAGAGCCCATGGTTTTACAGGAAAGATACCAGCATGGACAGACGACTGGCTGATTGGTAAGAGGCAAAGATCAGCATGAAGGTGGGTGGGTGTGGGTGACCCACGGGGGACCACTTATTTCCACGTTAAATGTCAACAATTTATTTGATGGCTTTGTCGCCAAGTTCGTGGACGATACAAAGATAGGTGGAGGGGCGGGTAGTGTTGAGGAAGTAGAGTCTACAGGAGGACTTGGACGGATTAGGATAATGGGCAGTGTTGGGAAAAGTATGGTCAAGCACTTTGATAAGTGAAGAAATAAAAACATCCACTATTTTCTTAGCAGTGAGAAAATTTGAAAATCAGCGATGCAAAGGGACTTGGGGGAGTCTTTGTGCAGGATTCCCTAGAGGTTAACTTGCAGGTTGAGTCGGTCATAAGGAAGGCAAATGCAATGTTAGTATCCATTTTGAGAGAACTAAAGCATAAGAGCTAGGATGTGATGCTGAGGTTTTATAAGGCCTTGGTCTGACCACACTTGGAATATTGAGAGAAGTTCGGGCCCCATATCTAAAAGGTGTGCTGGCACTGGAAAGTGCCCAGATGATGTTCATGAGAATGATTCTGGGAATGAAAGGGTTAACATATGAGGAGTGTTTGATGGCTCTGGGCCCATACTCGCTGAAGTTTATAAGGCTGAAGGAGAATCTCACTGAAATCTGATGAATATTGAAAGACCTCGACAGAATGGATGAGGAGAGGACGCTTCCCACAGCGGGTGAGTCTCGGACCAGAAAGCACAGACTCAGAATAGAGGGACATCCATTTAGAATAGAGTCAAGAAGGAATTTTTTTAGCCAATGGGTGGTACATCTATGAAATTCATTGTTGTGGAAGCCAAGTCATTGAGTGCATTTAAAGCAGAGGTTGATAGGTTCTTGATGAGTCATGGAGTCAAAGGTTACATGTTGAAGACAGAGAATGGGGTTCAGAGGGATAATAAATCAGCCATGATAGAATGGCAGAGCAGACTCGATGGGCCAAATGGCCTAATTCTGCTTCTGTGTCTTATGGTCTTACTGTGTGCATGTTACTCTTGATTTCCAGTACTTACAGAATGTCTTCTGTTTGAGACCAGAGTTTAGTCTGAAATTTCACCCAAGCCTTTCCAATAAGGTATGAATGCCAACTTAACTTTTTGAGTCCAAGTTCTCTCACAGAGCTGAGCAGGAAAACTTCACCTCATCTGACAGGTTCCTTGGGTGCTGAGTTTGTTTTGTGAAGAGAAGTGACAAATATCTGGCCAATGCTCTCCTGAAGTTAGAAGAACGAGTGGAGATCCCATGGAAACTGCACTGTTTTAGAAGGAGAATGATGGGTCACACACAAGGAAATGGTTCTCAAGGCTGGGATGGGGTAACTAGGTTCCAATCTCTCCAAGTACAGTTAACAGCCATGTTAGAGCAGTTCTGCTGGTGGGAATACGTGCTGAAGTAGAAGTTGTATTGAATGATAGAGTAAGCACAAGGGAAAGAATGACCTACTCTCATTTCTATTAATGTTCTCCTGACCTAGAAGTTGTCAACCAAGCTGGCAAAGACATCAATGTTCCTCTTCCTGCCCAACTCACCTGTTTTTTTTCAAATCTCCAAGTGGCCTCATAGCTGTGGAGTAATATATTATAGCTGCAGGTTACCAGGTCAGGGGGAGGGAGAACAAGCAAATGGACCCTCCTCAATAAATCATCCAAAAACAATGACTTATGTGGATATATTTTACTTTAAAGACTAGCTTTATTTTTGTCACGCACATCGAAACACAAAGTGAAATACATTACTTTGCATCAGTGACGAACATGGTCCAAGGATTATACTGGGAGCAGTCCTCCATTGTCACATTTCCAGCAGCAACATAGTATGCCCACAATTTACTAACCCCAATCCGTTAGTCTTTGGAACGCGGGAGGAAAGTGAGTCGGCCAGAGGAAACCCGGCCGTGAGGAGAACGTCCTTACAGACAGTGGTAGGAATCAGACACCAGTCGGTGACCACTGACGTTGTACTAATCGCTGCAGTTCCACATGGACAAGGTCACCCTCAAACGCCCTTACAGGGGTCACACATTTACATTCCTGCACACTCCCCCCATGATCCATCACTGCCGTCTGTTCATCGTGGAGCAGGTACAAGAGCCTGAAGGCACACTCTCAATGATTCAGTTACAGTTTCTTTCCCTCCACCATCAGATTTATGGCCGGCCCGCGAATCCGTGAGCCCTACTTATTATGAAACTACTTGTGGTTTTGGAATTTATAGCAATGGTATGTGTTTGCACTGTAACACTGCCACGAAACAACAGATTTCACATCACATGGATGGGAGAACAATTGAGGGAAGGGTTAGATTGATCTCGGAGTAGGCTAAAAGGTCAGCACAATATGGGCCGAAGGGCCTGAACTGTATTGCGCTGCTCCTTATAAGACGGTTCCTGGCAGGGCCACCCATGACAGTAAGGTCAAGGGGGAGGGTCAGGTAACGAGCGATCCAACCAAGACCAAAGTGGTGGAATTACAACAGCAGTGAAGGCAGGGGAAGCCTGCAACAGTGAAGAGCTCCCAGTCAT
The DNA here is from genome assembly GCF_030144855.1 of Hypanus sabinus. Lineage (NCBI taxonomy): Eukaryota > Metazoa > Chordata > Chondrichthyes > Myliobatiformes > Dasyatidae > Hypanus > Hypanus sabinus. The sequence goes on from NC_082727.1 coordinate 9,837,949, forward strand.
CTTGCATTCCATGCCGCTGGACCGTGACCGCGACCGTGTCGGCCTCCTCACGTTAAACAAATTCACACACAGGCGTCCTCCAGTAAGGGAGTAACACCTTGGGAGAACATTATACTCAACTCGAGTGACTACACTACTATAAGACAGTGATAATAAATGTGATTCTGGTTCTGTTGCTGTGAAAATCAAGAAGCAGCAACCAAAATTCACAAGAACTTTCATCAACAGTAGTTGCTCATTGAGAATATTCCAAAGTCCTCAATGCTCCAGCAACATTGTTGTATCTCCACTTTGTTTGACCCATCATGACCTGCTCCCTGGACCAAGTAACACCAGGATAACAACTGTAAGCTCGCTTATGATCGAACCACTCACGAGGCCCTGTTCAGAGTTATCAGCCTCCTCTCTCTCTCCAGGCCAAGGGCGGCTTGCCAGGTCAGTGTGTGGGTTGGAGGTGGAAGGGAAGGCAACAGCAGAAGGAATAGATTCTGCAAGTAATCAAGAGCTTTGACAAACATCTATCGATGCACAGTGGTGGATATACGAACTGGCTGCATCATGGCCTGGTATGGAAACACCAATGCCAAAGAATAGAAAAGGCTACAGAAAGTGGTGGACACAGCCCAGACCATCTCAGGCTAAGCCCTCCCCACCATTGAGTGCATTTATGTACAAGCAGATCCATCATCAAAGAGCCCCCACCCCATCCTGACCAAGCTCTCTTCTCACTGCCACCAATGGGCTAGAGCTGCAGAAGCCTTAGGTCCCACACCACCAGGCTCAGGAACAGTTAACCATCATGCACTGTGCTGTACACACACAAAGAAAAAGGTGACTAATAAATTTCCAAAGAAACAAAATTCAAAATAAATTTACTATCAAAGTATGCATGAGTCCTGAGATTCATTTTCACGGGGGCACGAACAGGAAGTACAAAGAAACACAATAGAGTCAATGAAAAGCCACACACAAACAAGGACATGTCTACTCCTTGTAATCAGACTCTTCAAAGGATCTCTCAGACACTAAAAGATGAACTTTTGATCTCCCAATCTATCTCATCCAGGCCCTTCACGTTGTCTACCTGCTCCAGGACACCAGCACGTTAGCCTGCATTCAGCTTCCCTTTTATATGCCTCGATGTACTGCAGTATGGGATGAGTTGTCTGGGTAGCAGGCAAACAAACCGTTTCTCACTGTACCTCCATACATGTGATACTGACAAACCAACACAAACACTGCAAACCACCAGCTTTTCAGATCAAATCCCTTTTGGAAAACACAAGGCTTAAAGTCCCACACTGATCTGTCCTCAATAATTACTTTATTTTCATCATGTTTGTAATGTAATGTACTCTGCCGCTGCACAAATCTAATCTTCACGATGTTTACACCCTGGGTGTGTAGACCATGATTTGAACTTGAACCTGGGAGCTCGCTCTTTCATAGGACTGTTCGCTCCATCCCTCCTCTTTCTCTGCAGCTTACAACTTGCTCGATTTGTACTTACCATCAGTTCTAAAAACTCATCAGGATGAAATGTTAACTCGATTCCCCTCCCCATGCACACTGCCTGACTGGCTGAGTATTTGTGTCATCCTGCTCTTACAGCGGTTTGCACTGACACTCCCGGCTTTCTTTGGTAGGAAGCTGAGGGAAGGTGCCCACTGTAGACCTCAGTCTGTGGGTCTTACTGGCATGGCACATTACAGGAAGGTGATCATTACAGATCTTCCATCTCCAAGACTTGAACATTTGCTAGTGAGCCCTCAGACATGACGTTAGTACCTCCAGATATGACTGCTATAAGCCAACTAGGGATTCACTAACCCAGCCAGAACCCACCTCCTCCAACCCGGGAACCTTCACTACCCCCAAGCCCCCTACCCAGGACCAGCCTCACTCACTCCAATCTTCATTCCAAACTCAATTGTCCAGCTTCAAATTCTCACTTATCCTCCAACTTTTCACAATCTTTCACAATCCAACCCCTCCCCCAATCTCAGTAACCTCATCCATCCTATCACGCCCTGGATTAAGAACATTCCTCCATTTCTGGACACTTGTTCGCTCTGGTATTGGTGACCGAGCAGTCAGCTGGGAAGGCCCCAGACCATGGCATTCCTTCTCCATCCCTCCAGCTCTGATATTGGTGACCGAGCTGTCAGCTGGGAAGGCCCCAGACCACGGCATTCCCTCTCCATCCCTCCAGCTCTGATATTGGTGACCGAGCTGTCAGCTGGGAAGGCCCCAGACCACGGCATTCCCTCTCCATCCCTCCAGCTCTGATATTGGTGACTGAGCTGTCAGCTGGGTAGGCCCCAGACCACGGAATTCCCTCTCCATCCCTCCAGCTCTCTTTCCTCCTTTGTTATTACAGAAATACTGTTAACACAAACATACAACTTTGACCAAGGCATTTGCCACCATCCCTAACCTGTCTTTATGTGGCATATTGTCAGGTAAAGATGATGTTTCTTCTGTGAAAGATCTCAACATATTTTTAACATAGAGTTAGAGAGTCATACAGCAGAGAAACCAGCCCTTCAGCCCAACCAGTCCAAGATGCTCCATTGCTAATGTCCCTCTCAGCCTTTCCTATCCATCTGTCTGTCCAAGCGTCTTTTAAATGTTGTTACTGATGGCAAATGTGAAACAGGCATAAAAGCAAAAATAGCAACGGCAAGAACAGCATTTACAGAAATGAGAAACATCCTAACGAACAAGAAAATAGCAACTGACATCTGCCTTAGAGCTCTCAGCTGCTACATTCTTCCTACTGTTATGAATGTACCACAGCTCTGAGGGGCTGAAGGGTGCGGGGGAGCCCCCTCCTTTGTGAGAATCGCAAGAGCATTATTGGGTTGCGTCAGAGGACCCAGGAAATGAGAGACAGAGACCTGGCCATTGTCTCCTGGAGACCACGTTTGTGGATTGGGGACTATGCTACGTGCAAGCCCTCGGGCAAAGTGGGCTGGTCGAGAGAGAGATTGCATCACCCCAACCTGATTGACATCTGAGACACCGTGAGGAAGTATAAAAGAGGGTCTGGGGAACAACCCCTTGAGATGCACCAGAAGAAACGCTAGCGATCCCGTAATAGCGGGAAGCCATTTGAAGGAAGCCACGTGCGTTCGGTTCCCTTCCCTGGGGACTGGTGGCTGGTACCACAGAAAATGACTTGGAACTAACAACGGGGAACCAACTCCCCCGACGCAACAGATTGGCCTCATAAACGACCCGGGCAAGTTTAAAACCGTCTCTCTTAAACACAAATAGCTGCAGCTTGGAAGGACAGTGACTTATCTTTCCATCGGACAATACAGTATCCCCTAGACCGGGGGTCGGCAACCCGCGGCTCCGGAGCCACATGTGGCTCTTTTACGTCTGTGCTGCGGCTCCCTGTTGCTTTGGGAAATAATTGGTTGTGGCGACCCTTTTCCTGGCACATCCGAACCGACTCACAATTAGATAGCCTACGGGGGGTTGCGAGCACAGAGCTTTGGAGCCTCTGCGCCATGGAGGGCAGGTTGAGGGAGGCTTAAAAGTGAGGCTGAAGATGTCGAATAAAGTTTTTTCCTTCGACTGCAGTTACCGACTCCGTGTCGTAATTTTAGCACTGCGTGTAGCACACCGCTACATGGTCAGTATTTAATTAAAATGTATTTTATGTTAGTTTGTTAGTTTTTGAAATGTAAATCTAAATTTGAAGATTATGGTGATCTTGTACGATCTAAATAAGACGTTGTGGCGACCCATTTCCTGACACATCCGAACCGGCTCACAATTAGCCAGCGTTCAGGCTAAGGGAGCTAGCCTACGGGGGTTTGTGAGTACGTGTCTTTTGCAGCATCCGCGCCCATGGGGGGCAGGTTGAGGGAGGCTTAAAAGCAAGGCTGTTTAGTTCGAATAAAGCTATCTTTGACTGCAGTTTACTGACTGCGTGTAGCACACCGCTACAACGTGTTTTTATCGCTGGCTGTCCAGAGGGGAGGTGCTGAAACGCTTTGTCGCGTGTCTGGAAGAAGTGAAAACTTTCCTGGGCAGCAAAGGGCTCAACTTTCCTGAGCTGGAACAGCCAGAGTGGCTGGAAAAGCTACACTTCATGGTAGACATGACAGCGCACCTGAACACGCTGAACACAGCTATTCAGGGGAAAGGACGCACAGCCCTGCACATGTTGGAGGATGTTTTGGCATTCGAGCGCAAGTTGACGTTGCTTGCCAGAGATTTACAGAAAGGCACATTGTCTCACTTCCCCAATTTGAGAGAGTTCAAACAAGGTCACGACATGATAAATTCGGAGTATTTACATTCTGCAATCATCGCAATGCAAACATCGTTTGGGAAACGCTTCTGTGAGTTCAGAGAGGAAAAAAACACATTATCCTTCCCGGTCACTCCCCTAAGCATCGATCCATCCCTACTGAATACGACTGCATTGTCAGGTGTGAGTCAACCTGAACAAGTATGATAAATATTTTAATTGCCTATTATTTTACGTATATTCATATGTTTTCATTGTTCAGTGAAATAGTACTTTTATTTTTCAGGTTGACAGCTGGCTGACGTTATTTTTGGTTTGCTGCTGGCGGAAAATTTAAGTTCGGCGTTTTTCATAAATACAAGAAGGACTCAAATAGACATTGAGTATTTTACTTAAAAGTAACCGTCAACCCAACGTCTTTTTTTTCGGAGTTCAAAATGTTTTTGTTGCATGCAGAAATGTAATTTCGTTTTCTCTGCAGGAGTTCATCAATTTCATAAATGCAACACATTATAGTTTGTTTATACATAGCATAAAGGCAAAACAAAACGTTGTATGCAGTGTTATTTCATTTTAAATGTCAAACGGGTTTTGTGGCTCCCAGTGTTTTCTTTTCTGTGGGAAACGGGTCCAAGTGGCTCTTTCAGTGGTAAAGGTTGCCGACCCCTGCCCTAGACAAACGATAGAGCTATTGCTTAATTGATGATTATTATTATACCCGCATTTTTAGATTGAGTATTGACGACGTATTTTATCTGAATGTCTGTATTAATCTTATTTTTGTGCCCCTTTATAAATAAAGACTTTTAAAAATAGTACCATCAGACTTCAATGGGCCTCTCTATCTTTGCTGGTAAGTGACCCAGTTACGGGGTCCGTAACAATAATATTGATGTACGGCAGTGTGTCATGGACCATCACAAATCCAATGGAAAAGAGAATCAATGCGGCAGAGATGTGGTTCCTTAGAAGAATGCTACGCATATCATATACGGACAGGAGAACCAACAAAGAGGTTCTACAGAGAACAAAAACAAAATGTACATTACTTAAAAAAATCAGAAAACAGCAATCAAAATTCTTTGGACACATCATGTGAAGAGAGACATTAGTTACAGCTGGAAAGCTGGAAGGAAAAAGCGGAGACAGACAGAGAATGGAAATGATAGATGGATTAACACCACGGTTAGAAACGGGAGGCAACAACAACAATCCGGAGGGTCAGAGACCATGATGGATGGAGAGACGTGATCGCCCATGCAAGCTACCTGAGCTACCGCTACTGAACCTGCCTCAACCATCTTCTCGGTCCGTTTACACCCCCCCCCCCAGCTGAAAAAAGCTGCCCCTCAGATTTCTGTTAAACCTCTCCCCTCTCACTGTAACCAAGGCCCTCCCATTCTTGATTCCTTGGGCCTAGCAGAAAAAGAAACGGTAGCATTCTGTGAAAGGCTTGTATGGAACGGACGTGCAGAGGATGTTTCGAAAGTTCAGCCCTTCAGGACAGAAGTGAGGAGGGAGGAATTTCTTCATCCAAGAGTGGTGAATCTGTGGAATTCATTGCCACTGACAGCTGTGGAGGCCAAGTCATCGGCTATATTTAAAGCGTATTCAATAGGTTCTGGATAAGTAAAGGTGTCAACACTTACTGGGTGGGGGGGGGGGGGGGTGGAGGCAGGAGAGTGGGGTTGATAGAGATAATAAATTAGCCATGATCAAATAATGGTGAAGCAGACATAATTGGCCCGACTTGGCTCCTATGTCTTATGGTAAATCTCATCTGCACTCTTCCTAGCAATTCCACCTTGGTGACAAAACAGAGCTGCGTAACTAAACGTTGACTACATTGAAATATTTTGGGTGTGATTGGTGAGGGGGTGTTGAGATTCCTGGGAATTCCTGGCAAACCAGCAAGGTTAGCATGCCCCTGCTCCTGCTCTCTGTGAGTGTGTTCAACACTAATCGCTGGAGATTTATTGTGAAGAACAATGAACAACTCCATTACTGTGATACATTGTGACTACCGGCGTGGTTAGACCATGAGGTGCTCACTTGGTGATGGGTTTTATAGCTGTAAAATGACTGGGAGTAATTAGCTGGTGAGAAATGTTTACCTCTTTGAGGAAAATCCTCTGTGAGCATATTTCATGCTCAGCTCGGCCTGGGAACAGCAGCACTCCTACAAAGCAAAGGGGCAGTTTTCCTACACTGTCCACGGTTCCCCTGCCGTCCGTGGGTATGAGTCTTACCTGTAGGTTCACGTTCCACGGTGCAACAGCAGCACAACGGTTAGTACAATCATTACCCGCGTAACCACGCAGGTTTCCTCCAAGTGCCCCACTTTCCTCCCGCATTCCAAACACGTACAGTTGTGAGCATGCTACGTTGGCACAGGAAGCATGGCCACACCTCCAGACCAGCACCGTCCTGGCTGGTTTGACCTGACACACACAAACTGCTGGAGCAACTCAGCAAGTCAAGTGGAGTCTCAAGAAAAGGCTAAACAGTGGGCCGGGACCCTTCATCAGGACTGGAAAGGAAGGGGAGAAGTCAGTAAGCAGGTCTGGGTAGGGGAGAAAGAAGTACAAGGTGGTAGGTGATAGGTGAAACTTTGAGAGGGAGAGAAGCTGAAGTAAAGAGCTGGGAAGTTGATTGGTGAAAGAGATAAAGGGCTGGAGAAGGGGAATCTGACAGGGGAGGACAGAAGACCATGGAAGAAAGAGAAGGAGGAGGAGCACCTTTGTTTTGATCTACATATGATAAATAAAGCTAATCTTAAAAAATAAAGAGCCTGGTATAGAAATCATTGAAAGTGCTTTACCATCAGACCCACCATCTTCTCCAATAGACAACCTGACTGCTCTCTCCGATACAGGACCAGACTGCTCTCTCTCCGATACAGGACCTGACTGGTCTCTCTCTCCGATACAGGACCAGACTACTCTCTCTTCGATACAGGACCTGACTGCTCTCTCTCCGATAGAGGACCTGACTGCTCTCTCTCCGATAGAGGACCTGACTGCTCTCCCTCTCCGATAGAGGACCTGACTGCTCTCTCTCCGATACAGGACCTGACTGCTCTCTCTGAGATACAGGACCTGACTGCTCTCTCTCTCTCCGACAGATGAGCTGACTGCTCTCTCTCCAATAGAGGACCTGACTGCTCTCTCCGATACAGGACCTGACTGCTCTCTCTCCGATAGAGGACCTGATTGCTCTCTCTCCGATACAGGACCTGACTGCTCTCTCTCCGATACAGAACCTGACTGCTCTCTCTCCGATAGAGGACCTGTGCTCTCTCCGATACAGGACCTGATTGCTCTCTCCGATAGAGGACCTGACTGCTCTCTCCGATACAGGACCTGACTGCTCTCTCTCTCCGATACAGGACCTGACTGCTCTCTCTCCGATACAGGACCTGACTGCTCTCTCTCCGATAGAGGACCTGACTGCTCTCTCCGATACAGGACCAGACTGCTCTCTCTCTCCGATACAGGACCTGACTGCTCTCTCTCCGATACAGGACCTGACCGCTCTCTCTCTCCGATAGAGGACCTGACTGCTCCCTCTCCGATACAGGACCTGACTGCTCCCTCTCCGATACAGGACCTGACAGCTCTCTTTCTCCGATAGAGGACCTGACTGCTCTCTCTCTCCGATTGAGGACCTGACTGCTCTCTCTCCGATAGAGGATCTGACTGCTCTCTCTCCAATAGAGGACCTGACTGCTCTCTCTCCAATAGAGGACCTGATTGCTCTCTCTCCGATACAGGACCTGACTGCTCTCTCTCCGATACAGGACCTGACTGCTCTGTCCGATAGAGGACCTGATTGCTCTCTCTCCGATACAGGACCTGACTGCTCTCTCTCCGATAGAGGACCTGACTGCTCTCTCTCCGATAGAGGACCTGATTGCTCTCTCTCCGATACAGGACCTGACTGCTCTCTCTCCGATACAGGACCTGACAGCTCTCTCTCCGATACAGGACCTGACTGCTCTCTCTCTCCGACAGAGGACCTGACTGCTCTCTCTCTCCGATAGAGGACCTGACTGCTCTCTCTCCGATAGAGGAACTGACTGCTCTCTCCGATAGAGGACCTGACTGCTCTCTCTCTCCAACAGAGGACCTCACTGCTCTCTCTCCGATACAGGACCTCACTGTTCTCTCTCTCCAATAGAGGACCTGACTGCTCTCTCTCTCCGACAGAGGACCTGACTGCTCTCTCTCTCCGACAGAGGACCTGACTGCTCTCTCTCTCCGACAGAGGACCTGACTGCTCTCTCCGATACAGTACCTGACTGCTCTCTCTCTCCGATAGAGGACCTGACTGCTCACTCCAATAGAGGACGTGACTGCTCTCTCTCCGACAGAGGACCTGACTGCTCTCTCTCCGATAGAGGAACTGACTGCTCTCTTTCTCCGATACAGGACTTGACTGCTCTCTCTCTCCGATTCAGGACCAGACTGCTCTCTCTCTCCGATACAGGACCTGACTGCTCTCTCTCTCCGATACAGCACCTCACTGCTCTCTCTCCGATAGAGGACCTCACAGCTCTCTCTCCGATACAGGACCTAACTACTCTCTCTCTCCGATACAGGACCTGACTGCTCTTTCTCCGATAGAGGACCTGACTGCTCTCTCTCTCCGATACCTGACTACTCTCTCTCTCTGATACAGGACCTGACTGCTCTTTCTCCGATAGAGGACCTGACTGCTCTCTCTCTCCGATACAGGACCTGACTGCTCTCTCTCCGAAACAGGACCTGACTGCTCTCTCTCCGATAGAGGACCTGACTGCTCACTCTCTCCGATAGAGGACCTGACTGCTCTCTCCGATTGAGGAACTGATTGCAATCTCTCCGATAGAGGACCTGACTGCTCCCTCTCCGATAGAGGACCTGACTGCTCTCTCTGATACAGGACCTGACTGCTCTCTCTCCGATACAGGACCTGACTGCTCTCTCTCTCCGATGGAGGACCTGACTGCTCTCTCACCAACTGAGGACCAGACTGCTCTCTCACCAACTGAGGACCTGACTGCTCTCTCTCTCCGATACAGGACCTGACTGCTCTCTCTCTCCGATACAGGACCTGACTGCTCTCTCTCCGATACAGGACCTGACTGCTCTCTCTCCGATACAGAACCTGACTGCACTCTCTCTCTCCGATACAGGACCTGACTGCTCTCTCTCCGATACAGGAACTGACCGCTCTCTCTCCGATACAGAACCTGACTGCTCTCTCTCTCCAATACAGGACCTGACTGCTCTCTCTCTCCGATAGAGGACCTGACTGCTCTCTCTCTCCGATGGAGGACCTGACTGCTCTCTCTCTCCGATACAGGACCTGTGCTCTCTCTCTCCGATAGAGGACCTGACTGCTCTCTCTCTCCGATACAGGACCTGACTGCTCTCTCTCCGATACAGGACCTCACTGCTCTCTCTCCGATAGAGGACCTGACTGCTCTCTCTCCTATACAAAACCAGACTGCTCTCTCTCCGATAGAGGACCTGACTGCTCACTCTCCGATACAGGACCTGACTGCTCTCTCTCCGATAGAGGACCTGACTGCTGTCTCCGATAGAGGACATGACTTCTCTCTCTCTCCGATAGAGGACATGACATCCCTCTCTCTCCGACAGAGGACCTGACTGCTCTCTCTCTCCGATGGAGAACCTGACTGCTCTCTATCCGATAGAGGACCTGACTGCTCTCTCCGATACAGGACCTGACTGCTCTCTCTCTCCGATAGAGAACCTGACTGCTCTCTATCCGATAGAGGACCTCACTGCTCTCTCCGATACAGGACCTGACTGCTCTCTCCGATAGAGGACCTGAGTGCTCTCTCTCCGATACAGGACCTGACTGCTCTCTCTCCGATACAGGACCTGACTGCTCCCTCTCCAATACAGGACCTGACTGCTCTCTCTCCGATAGAGGACCTGACTGCTCTCTCTCTCTCCGATACAGGACCTGACTGCTCTCTCTCCGATACAGGACCTGACTGCTCTCTCTCCGATACAGGACCTGACTACTCTCTCTCCGATACAGGACCTGACTGCTCTCTCTCTCCGATACAGGACCTGACTGCTCTCTCTCTCCGATACAGGACCTGACTGCTCTCTCTCTCCGACAGAGGACCTGACTGCTCTCTCTCTCCGATAGAGGACCTGACTGCTCTCTCTCTCCGATAGAGGAACTGACTGCACTCTCTCTCCGATAGAGGACCTGACTGCTCTCTCTCCGACAGACCTGACTACTCTCTCTGATACAGGAACAGACTGCTCTCTCTCTCCGACAGAGGACCTGACTGCTCTCTCTCTCCGACAGACCTGACTGCTCTCTCTCTCTCCGATAGAGGACCTGACAGCTCTCTCTCCGATAGAGGACCTGACTGCTCTCTCCGATTGAGGACCTGACTGCTCTCTCTCTCTGATAGAGAACCTGACTGCTCTCTCTCCGATAGAGGACCTCACTGCTCTCTCCGATACAGGACCTGACTGCTCTCTCCGATAGAGGACCTGAGTGCTCTCTCTCCGATACAGAACCTGACGGCTCTCTCTCCGATACAGGACCTGACTGCTCTCTCTCCGATACAGGACCTGACTGCTCTCTCTCTCCGATAGAGGACCTGACTGCTCTCTCTCTCCGATAGAGGACCTGACTGCTCTCTCCGATTCAGGAACTGACTGCTCTCTCTCCGATACAGGACCTGACTGCTCCCTCTCCGATACAGGACCTGACAGCTCTCTCTCCGATAGAGGACCTGACTGCTCTCTCTCTCCGATGGAGGACCTGACTGCTCTCTCTCTCTCCGATACAGGACCTGACTGCTCTCTCTCTCCGACAGAGGACCTGACTGCTCTCTCTCTCCAATAGAGGACCTGACTGCTCTCTCTCCGATAGAGGACCTGACTGCTCTCTCTCCGATAGAGGACCTGACTGCTCTCTCCGATAGAGGACCTGAGTGCCCTCTCTCCGACTGAGAACCTGACTGCTCTCTCTCTCTCTCCGATACAGGACCTGACTGCTCTCTCTCTCTCCGATACAGGACCTGACTGCTCTCTCTCCGATACAGGACCTGACTGCTCTTCCGACTAAGGACCTGACTGCTCTCTCTCCGATACAGGACCTGACGGCTCTCTCTCTCCGATACAGGACTTGACTGCTCTCTCTCCGACAGAGGACCTGACTGCTCTCTCACCAACTGAGGACCTGACTGCTCTCTCTCTCCGATACAGGACCTGACTGCTCTCTCTCTCCGATAGAGGACCTGACTGCTCTCTCTGATACAGGACCTGACTGCTCTCTCTCCGATACAGGACCTGACTGCTCTCTCTCCGATTCAGGACCTGACTGCTCTCTCTCTCCGATACAGGACCTGACTGCTCTCTCTCTCCGATAGAGGACCTGACTGCTCTCTCTCCGATACAGGACCTGACTGCTCTTTCTCCGATACAGGACCTGACTGCTCTCTCTCTCCGACAGAGGACCTGACTGCTCTCTCTCTGATAGAGGACCTGTCTGCTCTCTCTCTCCGATACAGGACCTGACTGCTCTCTCTCCGATAAAGGACCTGACTGCTCTCTCTCTCCGATACAGAACCTGACTGTTCTCTCTCTCCGATAGAGGACCTGACTGCTCGCTCTCTCCGACAGAGGACCTGACTGCTCTCTCTCTCCGATAGAGGACCTGACTGCTCTCTCTCCGATAGAGGACCTGACTGCTCTCTCCGATAGTGGACCTGACTGCTCTCTCCGATAGAGGACCTGACTGCTCTCTCTCTCCGACAGAGGACCTGACAGCTCTCTCTCTCCGATAGAGGACCTGACTGCTCTCTCTCTCCGATGGAGGACCTGACTGCTCTCTCTCTCCGATACAGGACCTGTGCTCTCTCTCTCCGATAGAGGATCTGACTGCTCTCTCTCTCCGATACAGGACCTGACTGCTCTCTCTCCGATACAGGACCTGACTGCTCTCTCTCCGATAGAGGACCTGACTGCTCTCTCTCCGATACAAGACCAGACTGCTCTCTCTCCGATAGAGGACCTGAGTGCTCTCTCTCCGATACAGGACCTGACTGCTCTCTCTCCGATAGAGGACCTGACTGCTGTCTCCGATAGAGGACATGACTTCTCTCTCTCTCCGATAGAGGACCTGACTGCTCTCTCTCCGATACAAGACCAGACTGCTCTCTCTCCGATACAGGACCTGACTGCTCTCACTCCGATACAGGACCTGACTGCTCTCTCTCCGATACAGGACCTGACTGCTCTCTCTCCGATACAGGACCTGACTGCTGTCTCTGATAGAGGACATGACTTCTCTCTCTCTCCGATAGAGGACATGACTTCCCTCTCTCTCTGACAGAGGACCTGACTGCTCTCTCTCTCCGATAGAGAACCTGACTGCTCTCTATCCGATAAGAGGACCTGACTGCTCTCTCCGATACAGGACCTGACGGCTCTCTCTCTCCGATAGAGAACCTGACTGCTCTCTATCCGATAGTGGACCTCACTGCTCTCTCCGATACAGGACCTGACTGCTCTCTCCGATAGAGGACCTGAGTGCTCTCTCTCAGATACAGGACCTGACTGCTCTCTCTCCGATACAGGACCTGACTGCTCTCTCTCCGATAGAAGACCTGACTGCTCTCTCTCTCCGATACAGGACCTGACTGCTCTCTCCGATAGAGGACCTGACTGCTCTCTCTCCGATACAGGACCTGACTGCTCTCTCTCCGATACAGGACCTGACTGCTCACTCTCTCCGATAGAGGACCTGACTGCTCTCTCCGATAGAGGACCTGACTGCTCTCTCCGATAGAGGACCTGACTGCTCTCTCTCTCCGATGGAGGACCTGACTGCTCTCTCTCTCTCCGATACAGGACATGACTACTCTCTCTCCGATACAGGACCTGACTGCTCTCTCTCTCCGATAGAGGACCTGACTGCTCTCTCTCAGATAGAGGACCTGACTGCTCTCTCTCTCCGATGGATGACCTGACTGCTCTCTCTCTCTCCGATACAGGACATGACTGCTCTCTCTGTCCGATACAGGACCTGACTGCTCTCTCTCCGATACAGGACCTGACTGCTCACTCTCCGATACAGGACCTGACTGCTCTCTCTCTCTCCGATACAGGACCTGACTGCTCTCTCTCCGATACAGGACCTGACTGCTCTCTCTCCGATACAGGACCTGACTGCTCTCTCTCTCCGATGGAGGACCTGACTGCTCTCTCTCTCTCCGATAGAGGACCTGACTGCTCTCTCCGATGCAGGAACTGACTGCTCTCTCTCCGATACAGGACCTGACTGCTCCCTCTCCGATACAGGACCTGACAGCTCTCTCTCCGATAGAGGACCTGACTGCTCTCTCTCTCCGATGGAGGACCTGACTGCTCTCTCTCTCTCCGATACAGGACCTGACTGCTCTCTCTCCGATACAGGACATGACTACTCTCTCTCCGATACAGGACCTGACTGCTCTCTCTCTCCGATAGAGGACCTGACTGCTCTCTCTCAGATAGAGGACCTGACTGCTCTCTCTCTCCGATGGAGGACCTGACTGCTCTCTCTCTCTCCGATACAGGACATGACTGCTCTCTCTGTCCGATACAGGACCTGACTGCTCTCTCTCCGATACAGGACCTGACTGCTCACTCTCCGATACAGGACCTGACTGCTCTCTCTCTCTCCGATACAGGACCTGACTGCTCTCTCTCCGATACAGGACCTGACTGCTCTCTCTCCGATACAGGACCTGACTGCTCTCTCTCCCATAGAGGACCTGACTGCTCTCTCTCCGATACAGGACCTGACTGCTCTTCCGACTGAGGACCTGACTGCTCTCTCTCCGATACAGGACCTGACTGCTCTTCCGACTGAGGACCTGACTGCTCTCTCTCCGATACAGGACCTGACGGCTCTCTCTCTCCGATACAGGACTTGACTGCTCTCTCTCCGACAGAGGACCCGACAACTCTCTCACCAACTGAGGACCTGACTGCTCTCTCTCGCCGATACAGGACCTGACTGCTCTCTCTCTCCGATAGAGGACCTGACTGCTCTCTCTGATACAGGACCTGACTGCTCTCTCTCCGATACAGGACCTGACTGCTCTCTCTCCGATTCAGGACCTGACTGCTCTCTCTCTCCGATACAGGACCTGACTGCTCTCTCTCTCCGATAGAGGACCTGACTGCTCTCTCTCCGATACAGGACCTGACTGCTCTCTCTCCGATACAGGACCTGACTGCTCTCTCTCCGATACAGGACCTGACTACTCTCTCTCACCGATACAGGACCTGACTGCTCTCTCCGACTGAGGACCTGACTGCTCTCTCTCTCTCTCCGATACAGGACCTGACGGCTCTGTCTCTCCGATACAGGACTTGACTGCTCTCTCTCCGACAGAGGACCTGACTGCTCTCTCACCAACTGAGGACCTGACTGCTCTCTCTCTCCGATACAGGACCTGACTGCTCTCTCTCTCCGATACAGGACCTGACTGCTCTCTCTCTCCGAAAGAGGACCTGACTGCTCTCTCTCTCCGACAGAGGACCTGACTGCTCTCTCTCTCTCCGATAGAGGAACTGACTGCACTCTCTCTCCGATAGAGGACCTGACTGCTCTCTCTCCGACAGACCTGACTACTCTCTCTGATACAGGAACAGACTGCTCTCTCTCCGATACAGGACCTGACTGCTCTCTCTCTCCGACAGAGGAACTGACTGCTCTCTCTCTCCAATAGAGGACCTCACTGCTCTCTCTCCGATAGAGGACCTGACTGCTCTCTCTCCGATAGAGGACCTGACTGCTCTCTCCGATAGAGGACCTGCGTGCCCTCTCTCCGATACAGGACCTGACTGCTCTCTCTCCGATACAGGACTTGACTGCTCTCTCTCCGATTCAGGACCTGACTGCTCTCTCTCTCCGATACAGGACCTGACTGCTCTCTCTCTCCGATAGAGGACCTGACTGCTCTCTCTCCGATACAGGACCTGACTGCTCTTTCTCCGATACAGGACCTGACTGCTCTCTCTCTCCGAAAGAGGACCTGACTGCTCTCTCTCTGATAGAGGACCTGTCTGCTCTCTCTCTCCGATACAGGACCTGACTGCTCTCTCTCTCCGATACAGAACCTGACTGTTCTCTCTCTCTGATAGAGGACCTGACTGCTCGCTCTCTCCGACGGAGGACCTGACTGCTCTCTCTCTCCGATAGAGGACCTGACTGCTCTCTCCGATACAGGACCTGACTGCTCTCTCTCTCCGACAGAGGACATGACTGCTCTCTCTCTCCGATAGAGGACCTGACTGCTCTCTCTCCGATAGAGGACCTGACTGCACTCTCCGATAGAGGACCTGACTGCTCTCTCCGATAGAGGACCTGACTGCTCTCTCTCTCCGACAGAGGACCTGACTGCTCTCTCTCTCCGATAGAGGACCTGACTGCTCTCTCTCTCCGATGGAGGACCTGACTGCTCTCTCTCCGATAGAGGACCTGACTGCTGTCTCCGATAGAGGACATGACTTCTCTCTCTCTCCGATAGAGGACCTGACTGCTCTCTCTCCGATACAGGACCTGACTGCTCTCTCTCTCCGATAGAGAACCTGACTGCTCTCTATCCGATAGAGGACCTCACTGCTCTCTCCGATACAGGACCTGACTGCTCTCTCCGATAGAGGACCTGAGTGCTCTCTCTCCGATACAGGACCTGACTGCTCTCTCTCCGATACAGGACCTGACTGCTCTCTCTCCGATAGAAGACCTGACTGCTCTCTCTCTCCGATACAGGACCTGACTGCTCTTTCCGATAGAGGACCTGACTGCTCTCTCTCCGATACAGGACCTGACTGCTCTCTCTCCGATACAGGACCTGACTGCTCACTCTCTCCGATAGAGGACCTGACTGCTCTCTCCGATAGAGGACCTGACTGCTCTCTCCGATAGAGGACCTGACTGCTCTCTCTCCGATACAGGACCTGACTGCTCCCTCTCCGATAGAGGACCTGACAGCTCTCTCTCCGATAGAGGACCTGACTGCTCTCTCTCCGATACAGGACCTGACTGCTCTCTCTCCGATAGAGGACCTGACTGCTCTCTCTCTCTCCGATACAGGACCTGACTGCTCTCTCTCCGATACAGGACCTGACTGCTCTCTCTCCGATACAGGACCTGACTACTCTCTCTCCGATACAGGACCTGACTGCTCTCTCTCTCCGATACAGGACCTGACTGCTCTCTCTCTCCGATACAGGACCTGACTGCTCTCTCTCTCCGACAGAGGACCTGACTGCTCTATCTCTCCGACAGAGTACCTGACTGCTCTCTCTCTCCGATAGAGGAACTGACTGCACTCTCTCTCCGATAGAGGACCTGACTGCTCTCTCTCCGACAGACCTGACTACTCTCTCTGATACACGAACAGACTGCTCCCTCTCTGATACAGGACGTGACTGCTCTCTCACCGATACAGGACCTGACTGCTCTCTCTCTCCGACAGAGGACCTGACTGCTCTCTCTCTCCGATAGAGGACCTGACTGCTCTCACTCCGATAGAGGACCTGACTGCTCTCTCCGATAGAGGACCTGACTGCTCTCTCTCTCCGACACAGGACTTGACTGCTCTCTCTCTCCGACAGAGGACCTGACTGCTCTCTCTCTCCAATAGAGGACCTGACTGCTCTCACTCCGATAGAGGACCTGACTGCACTCTCCGACAGAGGACCTTACTGCTCTCTCCGATAGAGGACCTGACTGCTCTCTCTCTCCGACAGAGGACCTCACTGCTCTCTCCAATACAGGACCTGACTGCTCTCTCCGATAGAGGACCTGAGTGCTCTCTCTCCGATAGAGGACCTCACTGCTCTCTCCAATACAGGACCTGACTGCTCTCTCCGATAGAGGACCTGAGTGCTCTCTCTCCGATACAGAACCTGACTGCTCTCTCTCCGATACAGGACCTGACTGCTCTCTCTCCGATACAGGACCTGACTGCTCTCTCTCTCCGATAGAGGACCTGACTGCTCTCTCTCTCCGATAGAGGACCTGACTGCTCACTCCGATTGAGGAACTGACTGCTCTCTCTCTCCGATACAGGACCTCACTGCTCCCTCTCCAATACAGGACCTGACAGCTCTCTCTCCGATAGAGGACCTGACTGCTCTCTCCGATAGAGGACCTGAGTGCCCTCTCTCCGATACAGGACCTGACTGCTCTCTCTCCGATACAGGACCTGACTGCTCTCTCTCTCCGATACAGGACCTGACTGCTCTCTCTCCGATAGAGGACCTGACTGCTCTCTTTCTCCGATGGAGGACCTGACTGCTCTCGCTCTCTCCGATACAGGACATGACTGCTCTCTCTGTCCGATACAGGACCTGACTGCTCTCTCTCCGATACAGGACCTGACTGCTCTCTCTCTCTCCGATACAGGACCTGACTGCTCTCTCTCCGATACAGGACCTGACTGCTCTCTCTCCGATACAGGACCTGACTGCTCTCTCCGACTGAGGACCTGCCTGCTCTCTCTCGCCGATAGAGGACCTGACTGCTCCCTCTCTGATACAGTACGTGACTGCTCTCTCTCCGATACAGGACCTGACTGCTCTCTCTCTCCGACAGAGGACCTGAATGCTCTCTCTCTCCGATAGAGGACCTGACTGCTCTCTCTCCGACAGAGGACCTGACTGCTCTCTCACCAACTGAGGACCTGACTGCTCTCTCTCTCCGATACAGAACCTGACTGTTCTCTCTCTCTGATAGAGGACCTGACTGCTCGCTCTCTCCGACGGAGGACCTGACTGCTCTCTCTCTCCGATAGAGGACCTGACTGCTCTCTCCGATACAGGACCTGACTGCTCTCTCTCTCCGACAGAGGACCTGACTGCTCTCTCTCTCCGATAGAGGACCTGACTGCTCTCTCTCCGATAGAGGACCTGACTGCACTCTCCGATAGAGGACCTGACTGCTCTCTCCGATAGAGGACCTGACTGCTCTCTCTCTCCGACAGAGGACCTGACTGCTCTCTCTCTCCGATAGAGGACCTGACTGCTCTCTCTCTCCGATGGAGGACCTGACTGCTCTCTCTCCGATAGAGGACCTGACTGCTGTCTCCGATAGAGGACATGACTTCTCTCTCTCTCCGATAGAGGACCTGACTGCTCTCTCTCCGATACAGGACCTGACTGCTCTCTCTCTCCGATAGAGAACCTGACTGCTCTCTATCCGATAGAGGACCTCACTGCTCTCTCCGATACAGGACCTGACTGCTCTCTCCGATAGAGGACCTGAGTGCTCTCTCTCCGATACAGGACCTGACTGCTCTCTCTCCGATACAGGACCTGACTGCTCTCTCTCCGATAGAAGACCTGACTGCTCTCTCTCTCCGATACAGGACCTGACTGCTCTTTCCGATAGAGGACCTGACTGCTCTCTCTCCGATACAGGACCTGACTGCTCTCTCTCCGATACAGGACCTGACTGCTCACTCTCTCCGATAGAGGACCTGACTGCTCTCTCCGATAGAGGACCTGACTGCTCTCTCCGATAGAGGACCTGACTGCTCTCTCTCCGATACAGGACCTGACTGCTCCCTCTCCGATAGAGGACCTGACAGCTCTCTCTCCGATACAGGACCTGACTGCTCTCTCTCTCCGATACAGGACCTGACTGTTCTCTCTCTCCGATAGAGGACCTGACTGCTCGCTCTCTCCGACAGAGGACCTGACTGCTCTCTCTCTCCGATAGAGGACCTGACTGCTCTCTCTCCGATAGAGGACCTGACTGCTCTCTCCGATAGTGGACCTGACTGCTCTCTCCGATAGAGGACCTGACTGCTCTCTCTCTCCGACAGAGGACCTGACAGCTCTCTCTCTCCGATAGAGGACCTGACTGCTCTCTCTCTCCGATGGAGGACCTGACTGCTCTCTCTCTCCGATACAGGACCTGTGCTCTCTCTCTCCGATAGAGGATCTGACTGCTCTCTCTCTCCGATACAGGACCTGACTGCTCTCTCTCCGATACAGGACCTGACTGCTCTCTCTCCGATAGAGGACCTGACTGCTCTCTCTCCGATACAAGACCAGACTGCTCTCTCTCCGATAGAGGACCTGAGTGCTCTCTCTCCGATACAGGACCTGACTGCTCTCTCTCCGATAGAGGACCTGACTGCTGTCTCCGATAGAGGACATGACTTCTCTCTCTCTCCGATAGAGGACCTGACTGCTCTCTCTCCGATACAAGACCAGACTGCTCTCTCTCCGATACAGGACCTGACTGCTCTCACTCCGATACAGGACCTGACTGCTCTCTCTCCGATACAGGACCTGACTGCTCTCTCTCCGATACAGGACCTGACTGCTGTCTCTGATAGAGGACATGACTTCTCTCTCTCTCCGATAGAGGACATGACTTCCCTCTCTCTCTGACAGAGGACCTGACTGCTCTCTCTCTCCGATAGAGAACCTGACTGCTCTCTATCCGATAAGAGGACCTGACTGCTCTCTCCGATACAGGACCTGACGGCTCTCTCTCTCCGATAGAGAACCTGACTGCTCTCTATCCGATAGTGGACCTCACTGCTCTCTCCGATACAGGACCTGACTGCTCTCTCCGATAGAGGACCTGAGTGCTCTCTCTCAGATACAGGACCTGACTGCTCTCTCTCCGATACAGGACCTGACTGCTCTCTCTCCGATAGAAGACCTGACTGCTCTCTCTCTCCGATACAGGACCTGACTGCTCTCTCCGATAGAGGACCTGACTGCTCTCTCTCCGATACAGGACCTGACTGCTCTCTCTCCGATACAGGACCTGACTGCTCACTCTCTCCGATAGAGGACCTGACTGCTCTCTCCGATAGAGGACCTGACTGCTCTCTCCGATAGAGGACCTGACTGCTCTCTCTCTCCGATGGAGGACCTGACTGCTCTCTCTCTCTCCGATACAGGACATGACTACTCTCTCTCCGATACAGGACCTGACTGCTCTCTCTCTCCGATAGAGGACCTGACTGCTCTCTCTCAGATAGAGGACCTGACTGCTCTCTCTCTCCGATGGATGACCTGACTGCTCTCTCTCTCTCCGATACAGGACATGACTGCTCTCTCTGTCCGATACAGGACCTGACTGCTCTCTCTCCGATACAGGACCTGACTGCTCACTCTCCGATACAGGACCTGACTGCTCTCTCTCTCTCCGATACAGGACCTGACTGCTCTCTCTCCGATACAGGACCTGACTGCTCTCTCTCCGATACAGGACCTGACTGCTCTCTCTCTCCGATGGAGGACCTGACTGCTCTCTCTCTCTCCGATAGAGGACCTGACTGCTCTCTCCGATGCAGGAACTGACTGCTCTCTCTCCGATACAGGACCTGACTGCTCCCTCTCCGATACAGGACCTGACAGCTCTCTCTCCGATAGAGGACCTGACTGCTCTCTCTCTCCGATGGAGGACCTGACTGCTCTCTCTCTCTCCGATACAGGACCTGACTGCTCTCTCTCCGATACAGGACATGACTACTCTCTCTCCGATACAGGACCTGACTGCTCTCTCTCTCCGATAGAGGACCTGACTGCTCTCTCTCAGATAGAGGACCTGACTGCTCTCTCTCTCCGATGGAGGACCTGACTGCTCTCTCTCTCTCCGATACAGGACATGACTGCTCTCTCTGTCCGATACAGGACCTGACTGCTCTCTCTCCGATACAGGACCTGACTGCTCACTCTCCGATACAGGACCTGACTGCTCTCTCTCTCTCCGATACAGGACCTGACTGCTCTCTCTCCGATACAGGACCTGACTGCTCTCTCTCCGATACAGGACCTGACTGCTCTCTCTCCCATAGAGGACCTGACTGCTCTCTCTCCGATACAGGACCTGACTGCTCTTCCGACTGAGGACCTGACTGCTCTCTCTCCGATACAGGACCTGACTGCTCTTCCGACTGAGGACCTGACTGCTCTCTCTCCGATACAGGACCTGACGGCTCTCTCTCTCCGATACAGGACTTGACTGCTCTCTCTCCGACAGAGGACCCGACTACTCTCTCACCAACTGAGGACCTGACTGCTCTCTCTCGCCGATACAGGACCTGACTGCTCTCTCTCTCCGATAGAGGACCTGACTGCTCTCTCTGATACAGGACCTGACTGCTCTCTCTCCGATACAGGACCTGACTGCTCTCTCTCCGATTCAGGACCTGACTGCTCTCTCTCTCCGATACAGGACCTGACTGCTCTCTCTCTCCGATAGAGGACCTGACTGCTCTCTCTCCGATACAGGACCTGACTGCTCTCTCTCCGATACAGGACCTGACTGCTCTCTCTCCGATACAGGACCTGACTACTCTCTCTCACCGATACAGGACCTGACTGCTCTCTCCGACTGAGGACCTGACTGCTCTCTCTCTCTCTCCGATACAGGACCTGACGGCTCTGTCTCTCCGATACAGGACTTGACTGCTCTCTCTCCGACAGAGGACCTGACTGCTCTCTCACCAACTGAGGACCTGACTGCTCTCTCTCTCCGATACAGGACCTGACTGCTCTCTCTCTCCGATACAGGACCTGACTGCTCTCTCTCTCCGAAAGAGGACCTGACTGCTCTCTCTCTCCGACAGAGGACCTGACTGCTCTCTCTCTCTCCGATAGAGGAACTGACTGCACTCTCTCTCCGATAGAGGACCTGACTGCTCTCTCTCCGACAGACCTGACTACTCTCTCTGATACAGGAACAGACTGCTCTCTCTCCGATACAGGACCTGACTGCTCTCTCTCTCCGACAGAGGAACTGACTGCTCTCTCTCTCCAATAGAGGACCTCACTGCTCTCTCTCCGATAGAGGACCTGACTGCTCTCTCTCCGATAGAGGACCTGACTGCTCTCTCCGATAGAGGACCTGCGTGCCCTCTCTCCGATACAGGACCTGACTGCTCTCTCTCCGATACAGGACTTGACTGCTCTCTCTCCGATTCAGGACCTGACTGCTCTCTCTCTCCGATACAGGACCTGACTGCTCTCTCTCTCCGATAGAGGACCTGACTGCTCTCTCTCCGATACAGGACCTGACTGCTCTTTCTCCGATACAGGACCTGACTGCTCTCTCTCTCCGAAAGAGGACCTGACTGCTCTCTCTCTGATAGAGGACCTGTCTGCTCTCTCTCTCCGATACAGGACCTGACTGCTCTCTCTCTCCGATACAGAACCTGACTGTTCTCTCTCTCTGATAGAGGACCTGACTGCTCGCTCTCTCCGACGGAGGACCTGACTGCTCTCTCTCTCCGATAGAGGACCTGACTGCTCTCTCCGATACAGGACCTGACTGCTCTCTCTCTCCGACAGAGGACATGACTGCTCTCTCTCTCCGATAGAGGACCTGACTGCTCTCTCTCCGATAGAGGACCTGACTGCACTCTCCGATAGAGGACCTGACTGCTCTCTCCGATAGAGGACCTGACTGCTCTCTCTCTCCGACAGAGGACCTGACTGCTCTCTCTCTCCGATAGAGGACCTGACTGCTCTCTCTCTCCGATGGAGGACCTGACTGCTCTCTCTCCGATAGAGGACCTGACTGCTGTCTCCGATAGAGGACATGACTTCTCTCTCTCTCCGATAGAGGACCTGACTGCTCTCTCTCCGATACAGGACCTGACTGCTCTCTCTCTCCGATAGAGAACCTGACTGCTCTCTATCCGATAGAGGACCTCACTGCTCTCTCCGATACAGGACCTGACTGCTCTCTCCGATAGAGGACCTGAGTGCTCTCTCTCCGATACAGGACCTGACTGCTCTCTCTCCGATACAGGACCTGACTGCTCTCTCTCCGATAGAAGACCTGACTGCTCTCTCTCTCCGATACAGGACCTGACTGCTCTTTCCGATAGAGGACCTGACTGCTCTCTCTCCGATACAGGACCTGACTGCTCTCTCTCCGATACAGGACCTGACTGCTCACTCTCTCCGATAGAGGACCTGACTGCTCTCTCCGATAGAGGACCTGACTGCTCTCTCCGATAGAGGACCTGACTGCTCTCTCTCCGATACAGGACCTGACTGCTCCCTCTCCGATAGAGGACCTGACAGCTCTCTCTCCGATAGAGGACCTGACTGCTCTCTCTCCGATACAGGACCTGACTGCTCTCTCTCCGATAGAGGACCTGACTGCTCTCTCTCTCTCCGATACAGGACCTGACTGCTCTCTCTCCGATACAGGACCTGACTGCTCTCTCTCCGATACAGGACCTGACTACTCTCTCTCCGATACAGGACCTGACTGCTCTCTCTCTCCGATACAGGACCTGACTGCTCTCTCTCTCCGATACAGGACCTGACTGCTCTCTCTCTCCGACAGAGGACCTGACTGCTCTATCTCTCCGACAGAGTACCTGACTGCTCTCTCTCTCCGATAGAGGAACTGACTGCACTCTCTCTCCGATAGAGGACCTGACTGCTCTCTCTCCGACAGACCTGACTACTCTCTCTGATACACGAACAGACTGCTCCCTCTCTGATACAGGACGTGACTGCTCTCTCACCGATACAGGACCTGACTGCTCTCTCTCTCCGACAGAGGACCTGACTGCTCTCTCTCTCCGATAGAGGACCTGACTGCTCTCACTCCGATAGAGGACCTGACTGCTCTCTCCGATAGAGGACCTGACTGCTCTCTCTCTCCGACACAGGACTTGACTGCTCTCTCTCTCCGACAGAGGACCTGACTGCTCTCTCTCTCCAATAGAGGACCTGACTGCTCTCACTCCGATAGAGGACCTGACTGCACTCTCCGACAGAGGACCTTACTGCTCTCTCCGATAGAGGACCTGACTGCTCTCTCTCTCCGACAGAGGACCTCACTGCTCTCTCCAATACAGGACCTGACTGCTCTCTCCGATAGAGGACCTGAGTGCTCTCTCTCCGATAGAGGACCTCACTGCTCTCTCCAATACAGGACCTGACTGCTCTCTCCGATAGAGGACCTGAGTGCTCTCTCTCCGATACAGAACCTGACTGCTCTCTCTCCGATACAGGACCTGACTGCTCTCTCTCCGATACAGGACCTGACTGCTCTCTCTCTCCGATAGAGGACCTGACTGCTCTCTCTCTCCGATAGAGGACCTGACTGCTCACTCCGATTGAGGAACTGACTGCTCTCTCTCTCCGATACAGGACCTCACTGCTCCCTCTCCAATACAGGACCTGACAGCTCTCTCTCCGATAGAGGACCTGACTGCTCTCTCCGATAGAGGACCTGAGTGCCCTCTCTCCGATACAGGACCTGACTGCTCTCTCTCCGATACAGGACCTGACTGCTCTCTCTCTCCGATACAGGACCTGACTGCTCTCTCTCCGATAGAGGACCTGACTGCTCTCTTTCTCCGATGGAGGACCTGACTGCTCTCGCTCTCTCCGATACAGGACATGACTGCTCTCTCTGTCCGATACAGGACCTGACTGCTCTCTCTCCGATACAGGACCTGACTGCTCTCTCTCTCTCCGATACAGGACCTGACTGCTCTCTCTCCGATACAGGACCTGACTGCTCTCTCTCCGATACAGGACCTGACTGCTCTCTCCGACTGAGGACCTGCCTGCTCTCTCTCGCCGATAGAGGACCTGACTGCTCCCTCTCTGATACAGTACGTGACTGCTCTCTCTCCGATACAGGACCTGACTGCTCTCTCTCTCCGACAGAGGACCTGAATGCTCTCTCTCTCCGATAGAGGACCTGACTGCTCTCTCTCCGACAGAGGACCTGACTGCTCTCTCACCAACTGAGGACCTGACTGCTCTCTCTCTCCGATACAGAACCTGACTGTTCTCTCTCTCTGATAGAGGACCTGACTGCTCGCTCTCTCCGACGGAGGACCTGACTGCTCTCTCTCTCCGATAGAGGACCTGACTGCTCTCTCCGATACAGGACCTGACTGCTCTCTCTCTCCGACAGAGGACCTGACTGCTCTCTCTCTCCGATAGAGGACCTGACTGCTCTCTCTCCGATAGAGGACCTGACTGCACTCTCCGATAGAGGACCTGACTGCTCTCTCCGATAGAGGACCTGACTGCTCTCTCTCTCCGACAGAGGACCTGACTGCTCTCTCTCTCCGATAGAGGACCTGACTGCTCTCTCTCTCCGATGGAGGACCTGACTGCTCTCTCTCCGATAGAGGACCTGACTGCTGTCTCCGATAGAGGACATGACTTCTCTCTCTCTCCGATAGAGGACCTGACTGCTCTCTCTCCGATACAGGACCTGACTGCTCTCTCTCTCCGATAGAGAACCTGACTGCTCTCTATCCGATAGAGGACCTCACTGCTCTCTCCGATACAGGACCTGACTGCTCTCTCCGATAGAGGACCTGAGTGCTCTCTCTCCGATACAGGACCTGACTGCTCTCTCTCCGATACAGGACCTGACTGCTCTCTCTCCGATAGAAGACCTGACTGCTCTCTCTCTCCGATACAGGACCTGACTGCTCTTTCCGATAGAGGACCTGACTGCTCTCTCTCCGATACAGGACCTGACTGCTCTCTCTCCGATACAGGACCTGACTGCTCACTCTCTCCGATAGAGGACCTGACTGCTCTCTCCGATAGAGGACCTGACTGCTCTCTCCGATAGAGGACCTGACTGCTCTCTCTCCGATACAGGACCTGACTGCTCCCTCTCCGATAGAGGACCTGACAGCTCTCTCTCCGATAGAGGACCTGACTGCTCTCTCTCCGATACAGGACCTGACTGCTCTCTCTCCGATAGAGGACCTGACTGCTCTCTCTCTCTCCGATACAGGACCTGACTGCTCTCTCTCCGATACAGGACCTGACTGCTCTCTCTCCGATACAGGACCTGACTACTCTCTCTCCGATACAGGACCTGACTGCTCTCTCTCTCCGATACAGGACCTGACTGCTCTCTCTCTCCGATACAGGACCTGACTGCTCTCTCTCTCCGACAGAGGACCTGACTGCTCTATCTCTCCGACAGAGTACCTGACTGCTCTCTCTCTCCGATAGAGGAACTGACTGCACTCTCTCTCCGATAGAGGACCTGACTGCTCTCTCTCCGACAGACCTGACTACTCTCTCTGATACACGAACAGACTGCTCCCTCTCTGATACAGGACGTGACTGCTCTCTCACCGATACAGGACCTGACTGCTCTCTCTCTTCGACAGAGGACCTGACTGCTCTCTCTCTCCGATAGAGGACCTGACTGCTCCCTCTCCGATACAGGACCTGACAGCTCTCTCTCCGATAGAGGACCTGACTGCTCTCTCTCTCCGATGGAGGACCTGACTGCTCTCTCTCTCTCCGATACAGGACCTGACTGCTCTCTCTCTCCGACAGAGGACCTGACTGCTCTCTCTCTCCAATAGAGGACCTGACTGCTCTCTCTCCGATAGAGGACCTGACTGCTCTCTCTCCGATAGAGGACCTGACTGCTCTCTCCGATAGAGGACCTGAGTGCCCTCTCTCCGACTGAGAACCTGACTGCTCTCTCTCTCTCTCCGATACAGGACCTGACTGCTCTCTCTCTCTCCGATACAGGACCTGACTGCTCTCTCTCCGATACAGGACCTGACTGCTCTTCCGACTAAGGACCTGACTGCTCTCTCTCCGATACAGGACCTGACGGCTCTCTCTCTCCGATACAGGACTTGACTGCTCTCTCTCCGACAGAGGACCTGACTGCTCTCTCACCAACTGAGGACCTGACTGCTCTCTCTCTCCGATACAGGACCTGACTGCTCTCTCTCTCCGATAGAGGACCTGACTGCTCTCTCTGATACAGGACCTGACTGCTCTCTCTCCGATACAGGACCTGACTGCTCTCTCTCCGATTCAGGACCTGACTGCTCTCTCTCTCCGATACAGGACCTGACTGCTCTCTCTCTCCGATAGAGGACCTGACTGCTCTCTCTCCGATACAGGACCTGACTGCTCTTTCTCCGATACAGGACCTGACTGCTCTCTCTCTCCGACAGAGGACCTGACTGCTCTCTCTCTGATAGAGGACCTGTCTGCTCTCTCTCTCCGATACAGGACCTGACTGCTCTCTCTCCGATAAAGGACCTGACTGCTCTCTCTCTCCGATACAGAACCTGACTGTTCTCTCTCTCCGATAGAGGACCTGACTGCTCGCTCTCTCCGACAGAGGACCTGACTGCTCTCTCTCTCCGATAGAGGACCTGACTGCTCTCTCTCCGATAGAGGACCTGACTGCTCTCTCCGATAGTGGACCTGACTGCTCTCTCCGATAGAGGACCTGACTGCTCTCTCTCTCCGACAGAGGACCTGACAGCTCTCTCTCTCCGATAGAGGACCTGACTGCTCTCTCTCTCCGATGGAGGACCTGACTGCTCTCTCTCTCCGATACAGGACCTGTGCTCTCTCTCTCCGATAGAGGATCTGACTGCTCTCTCTCTCCGATACAGGACCTGACTGCTCTCTCTCCGATACAGGACCTGACTGCTCTCTCTCCGATAGAGGACCTGACTGCTCTCTCTCCGATACAAGACCAGACTGCTCTCTCTCCGATAGAGGACCTGAGTGCTCTCTCTCCGATACAGGACCTGACTGCTCTCTCTCCGATAGAGGACCTGACTGCTGTCTCCGATAGAGGACATGACTTCTCTCTCTCTCCGATAGAGGACCTGACTGCTCTCTCTCCGATACAAGACCAGACTGCTCTCTCTCCGATACAGGACCTGACTGCTCTCACTCCGATACAGGACCTGACTGCTCTCTCTCCGATACAGGACCTGACTGCTCTCTCTCCGATACAGGACCTGACTGCTGTCTCTGATAGAGGACATGACTTCTCTCTCTCTCCGATAGAGGACATGACTTCCCTCTCTCTCTGACAGAGGACCTGACTGCTCTCTCTCTCCGATAGAGAACCTGACTGCTCTCTATCCGATAAGAGGACCTGACTGCTCTCTCCGATACAGGACCTGACTGCTCTCTCTCTCCGATAGAGAACCTGACTGCTCTCTATCCGATAGTGGACCTCACTGCTCTCTCCGATACAGGACCTGACTGCTCTCTCCGATAGAGGACCTGAGTGCTCTCTCTCAGATACAGGACCTGACTGCTCTCTCTCCGATACAGGACCTGACTGCTCTCTCTCCGATAGAAGACCTGACTGCTCTCTCTCTCCGATACAGGACCTGACTGCTCTCTCCGATAGAGGACCTGACTGCTCTCTCTCCGATACAGGACCTGACTGCTCTCTCTCCGATACAGGACCTGACTGCTCACTCTCTCCGATAGAGGACCTGACTGCTCTCTCCGATAGAGGACCTGACTGCTCTCTCCGATAGAGGACCTGACTGCTCTCTCTCTCCGATGGAGGACCTGACTGCTCTCTCTCTCTCCGATACAGGACATGACTACTCTCTCTCCGATACAGGACCTGACTGCTCTCTCTCTCCGATAGAGGACCTGACTGCTCTCTCTCAGATAGAGGACCTGACTGCTCTCTCTCTCCGATGGATGACCTGACTGCTCTCTCTCTCTCCGATACAGGACATGACTGCTCTCTCTGTCCGATACAGGACCTGACTGCTCTCTCTCCGATACAGGACCTGACTGCTCACTCTCCGATACAGGACCTGACTGCTCTCTCTCTCTCCGATACAGGACCTGACTGCTCTCTCTCCGATACAGGACCTGACTGCTCTCTCTCCGATACAGGACCTGACTGCTCTCTCTCTCCGATGGAGGACCTGACTGCTCTCTCTCTCTCCGATAGAGGACCTGACTGCTCTCTCCGATGCAGGAACTGACTGCTCTCTCTCCGATACAGGACCTGACTGCTCCCTCTCCGATACAGGACCTGACAGCTCTCTCTCCGATAGAGGACCTGACTGCTCTCTCTCTCCGATGGAGGACCTGACTGCTCTCTCTCTCTCCGATACAGGACCTGACTGCTCTCTCTCCGATACAGGACATGACTACTCTCTCTCCGATACAGGACCTGACTGCTCTCTCTCTCCGATAGAGGACCTGACTGCTCTCTCTCAGATAGAGGACCTGACTGCTCTCTCTCTCCGATGGAGGACCTGACTGCTCTCTCTCTCTCCGATACAGGACATGACTGCTCTCTCTGTCCGATACAGGACCTGACTGCTCTCTCTCCGATACAGGACCTGACTGCTCACTCTCCGATACAGGACCTGACTGCTCTCTCTCTCTCCGATACAGGACCTGACTGCTCTCTCTCCGATACAGGACCTGACTGCTCTCTCTCCGATACAGGACCTGACTGCTCTCTCTCCCATAGAGGACCTGACTGCTCTCTCTCCGATACAGGACCTGACTGCTCTTCCGACTGAGGACCTGACTGCTCTCTCTCCGATACAGGACCTGACTGCTCTTCCGACTGAGGACCTGACTGCTCTCTCTCCGATACAGGACCTGACGGCTCTCTCTCTCCGATACAGGACTTGACTGCTCTCTCTCCGACAGAGGACCCGACTACTCTCTCACCACTGAGGACCTGACTGCTCTCTCTCGCCGCAAAATACAGGACCTGACTGCTCTCTCTCTCCGATAGAGGACCTGACTGCTCTCTCTGATACAGGACCTGACTGCTCTCTCTCCGATACAGACCTGACTGCTCTCTCTCCGATTCAGGACCTGACTGCTCTCTCTCTCCGATACAGGACCTGACTGCTCTCTCTCTCCGATAGAGGACCTGACTGCTCTCTCTCCGATACAGGACCTGACTGCTCTCTCTCCGATACAGGACCTGACTGCTCTCTCTCCGATACAGGACCTGACTACTCTCTCTCACCGATACAGGACCTGACTGCTCTCTCCGACTGAGGACCTGACTGCTCTCTCTCTCTCTCCGATACAGGACCTGACGGCTCTGTCTCTCCGATACAGGACTTGACTGCTCTCTCTCCGACAGAGGACCTGACTGCTCTCTCACCAACTGAGGACCTGACTGCTCTCTCTCTCCGATACAGGACCTGACTGCTCTCTCTCTCCGATACAGGACCTGACTGCTCTCTCTCTCCGAAAGAGGACCTGACTGCTCTCTCTCTCCGACAGAGGACCTGACTGCTCTCTCTCTCTCCGATAGAGGAACTGACGGCACTCTCTCTCCGATAGAGGACCTGACTGCTCTCTCTCCGACAGACCTGACTACTCTCTCTGATACAGGAACAGACTGCTCTCTCTCCGATACAGGACCTGACTGCTCTCTCTCTCCGACAGAGGAACTGACTGCTCTCTCTCTCCAATAGAGGACCTCACTGCTCTCTCTCCGATAGAGGACCTGACTGCTCTCTCTCCGATAGAGGACCTGACTGCTCTCTCCGATAGAGGACCTGCGTGCCCTCTCTCCGATACAGGACCTGACTGCTCTCTCTCCGATACAGGACTTGACTGCTCTCTCTCCGATTCAGGACCTGACTGCTCTCTCTCTCCGATACAGGACCTGACTGCTCTCTCTCTCCGATAGAGGACCTGACTGCTCTCTCTCCGATACAGGACCTGACTGCTCTTTCTCCGATACAGGACCTGACTGCTCTCTCTCTCCGAAAGAGGACCTGACTGCTCTCTCTCTGATAGAGGACCTGTCTGCTCTCTCTCTCCGATACAGGACCTGACTGCTCTCTCTCTCCGATACAGAACCTGACTGTTCTCTCTCTCTGATAGAGGACCTGACTGCTCGCTCTCTCCGACGGAGGACCTGACTGCTCTCTCTCTCCGATAGAGGACCTGACTGCTCTCTCCGATACAGGACCTGACTGCTCTCTCTCTCCGACAGAGGACCTGACTGCTCTCTCTCTCCGATAGAGGACCTGACTGCTCTCTCTCCGATAGAGGACCTGACTGCACTCTCCGATAGAGGACCTGACTGCTCTCTCCGATAGAGGACCTGACTGCTCTCTCTCTCCGACAGAGGACCTGACTGCTCTCTCTCTCCGATAGAGGACCTGACTGCTCTCTCTCTCCGATGGAGGACCTGACTGCTCTCTCTCCGATAGAGGACCTGACTGCTGTCTCCGATAGAGGACATGACTTCTCTCTCTCTCCGATAGAGGACCTGACTGCTCTCTCTCCGATACAGGACCTGACTGCTCTCTCTCTCCGATAGAGAACCTGACTGCTCTCTATCCGATAGAGGACCTCACTGCTCTCTCCGATACAGGACCTGACTGCTCTCTCCGATAGAGGACCTGAGTGCTCTCTCTCCGATACAGGACCTGACTGCTCTCTCTCCGATACAGGACCTGACTGCTCTCTCTCCGATAGAAGACCTGACTGCTCTCTCTCTCCGATACAGGACCTGACTGCTCTTTCCGATAGAGGACCTGACTGCTCTCTCTCCGATACAGGACCTGACTGCTCTCTCTCCGATACAGGACCTGACTGCTCACTCTCTCCGATAGAGGACCTGACTGCTCTCTCCGATAGAGGACCTGACTGCTCTCTCCGATAGAGGACCTGACTGCTCTCTCTCCGATACAGGACCTGACTGCTCCCTCTCCGATAGAGGACCTGACAGCTCTCTCTCCGATAGAGGACCTGACTGCTCTCTCTCCGATACAGGACCTGACTGCTCTCTCTCCGATAGAGGACCTGACTGCTCTCTCTCTCTCCGATACAGGACCTGACTGCTCTCTCTCCGATACAGGACCTGACTGCTCTCTCTCCGATACAGGACCTGACTACTCTCTCTCCGATACAGGACCTGACTGCTCTCTCTCTCCGATACAGGACCTGACTGCTCTCTCTCTCCGATACAGGACCTGACTGCTCTCTCTCTCCGACAGAGGACCTGACTGCTCTATCTCTCCGACAGAGTACCTGACTGCTCTCTCTCTCCGATAGAGGAACTGACTGCACTCTCTCTCCGATAGAGGACCTGACTGCTCTCTCTCCGACAGACCTGACTACTCTCTCTGATACACGAACAGACTGCTCCCTCTCTGATACAGGACGTGACTGCTCTCTCACCGATACAGGACCTGACTGCTCTCTCTCTCCGACAGAGGACCTGACTGCTCTCTCTCTCCGATAGAGGACCTGACTGCTCTCACTCCGATAGAGGACCTGACTGCTCTCTCCGATAGAGGACCTGACTGCTCTCTCTCTCCGACACAGGACTTGACTGCTCTCTCTCTCCGACAGAGGACCTGACTGCTCTCTCTCTCCAATAGAGGACCTGACTGCTCTCACTCCGATAGAGGACCTGACTGCACTCTCCGACAGAGGACCTTACTGCTCTCTCCGATAGAGGACCTGACTGCTCTCTCTCTCCGACAGAGGACCTCACTGCTCTCTCCAATACAGGACCTGACTGCTCTCTCCGATAGAGGACCTGAGTGCTCTCTCTCCGATAGAGGACCTCACTGCTCTCTCCAATACAGGACCTGACTGCTCTCTCCGATAGAGGACCTGAGTGCTCTCTCTCCGATACAGAACCTGACTGCTCTCTCTCCGATACAGGACCTGACTGCTCTCTCTCCGATACAGGACCTGACTGCTCTCTCTCTCCGATAGAGGACCTGACTGCTCTCTCTCTCCGATAGAGGACCTGACTGCTCACTCCGATTGAGGAACTGACTGCTCTCTCTCTCCGATACAGGACCTCACTGCTCCCTCTCCAATACAGGACCTGACAGCTCTCTCTCCGATAGAGGACCTGACTGCTCTCTCCGATAGAGGACCTGAGTGCCCTCTCTCCGATACAGGACCTGACTGCTCTCTCTCCGATACAGGACCTGACTGCTCTCTCTCTCCGATACAGGACCTGACTGCTCTCTCTCCGATAGAGGACCTGACTGCTCTCTTTCTCCGATGGAGGACCTGACTGCTCTCGCTCTCTCCGATACAGGACATGACTGCTCTCTCTGTCCGATACAGGACCTGACTGCTCTCTCTCCGATACAGGACCTGACTGCTCTCTCTCTCTCCGATAAAGGACCTGACTGCTCTCTCTCCGATACAGGACCTGACTGCTCTCTCTCCGATACAGGACCTGACTGCTCTCTCCGACTGAGGACCTGCCTGCTCTCTCTCGCCGATAGAGGACCTGACTGCTCCCTCTCTGATACAGTACGTGACTGCTCTCTCTCCGATACAGGACCTGACTGCTCTCTCTCTCCGACAGAGGACCTGAATGCTCTCTCTCTCCGATAGAGGACCTGACTGCTCTCTCTCCGACAGAGGACCTGACTGCTCTCTCACCAACTGAGGACATGGACTGCTCTCTCTCTCCGATACAGAACCTGACTGTTCTCTCTCTCTGATAGAGGACCTGACTGCTCGCTCTCTCCGACGGAGGACCTGACTGCTCTCTCTCTCCGATAGAGGACCTGACTGCTCTCTCCGATACAGGACCTGACTGCTCTCTCTCTCCGACAGAGGACCTGACTGCTCTCTCTCTCCGATAGAGGACCTGACTGCTCTCTCTCCGATAGAGGACCTGACTGCACTCTCCGATAG
The DNA here is from genome assembly GCF_030144855.1 of Hypanus sabinus. Taxonomy (NCBI): domain Eukaryota; kingdom Metazoa; phylum Chordata; class Chondrichthyes; order Myliobatiformes; family Dasyatidae; genus Hypanus; species Hypanus sabinus. The sequence continues at coordinate 9,871,693 of NC_082727.1, forward strand.
AGGACCTGACTGCTCTCTCCGATAGAGGACCTGACTGCTCTCTCTCTCCGACAGAGGACCTGACTGCTCTCTCTCTCCGATAGAGGACCTGACTGCTCTCTCTCTCCGATGGAGGACCTGACTGCTCTCTCTCCGATAGAGGACCTGACTGCTGTCTCCGATAGAGGACATGACTTCTCTCTCTCTCCGATAGAGGACCTGACTGCTCTCTCTCCGATACAGGACCTGACTGCTCTCTCTCTCCGATAGAGAACCTGACTGCTCTCTATCCGATAGAGGACCTCACTGCTCTCTCCGATACAGGACCTGACTGCTCTCTCCGATAGAGGACCTGAGTGCTCTCTCTCCGATACAGGACCTGACTGCTCTCTCTCCGATACAGGACCTGACTGCTCTCTCTCCGATAGAAGACCTGACTGCTCTCTCTCTCCGATACAGGACCTGACTGCTCTTTCCGATAGAGGACC